>NW_010182589.1:52812-65860 GCF_000695765.1 Mesitornis unicolor | reverse complement strand
TTAAAGAATCTCTTCCCCTGTACGGTGCTAGGGATCCTGACACTGACTGTAGCTCTACATGTGACCAGCAAGGTGCCCACAAAATAATGGATATACAGTTTGCATGACCCAAACAAATAGGGAACGTTACATCGATACATCTATTGACAGACAGACTGATTTCCCCAATTAGCAGCACTAGCAGTGGCAGTTTCTGTCCAAGTTTACTGGTAAAACCATGTTACAGAAAATTTGGCAGGGATGTTACTCAAGAATATGAAGAAACCTGAGTACAGAGATTTTAATCATATATATCTTATTGGAGTTTAGGTTTTGACTGAGCCTGAAGTACTCCAAGAACATGTATGAGTAACAGGCATAACAAGACAGGATGCAGTTTGTCTGTTTAAAAAACACCATGCTGGTTTGTGGAAGAAGCAATGGCTTGTACGACTTGAAAATCTATATTGTGCTAATGTAAGAGGTTACTGTCTAGCCACAGTGAAATAGGATGGTATCCCTACTCCAATGAGTAAATGGAGAAACTCCCACTGATTTCAACAAAAACTAATTGGTTAATTCTACAAGTCACAAAAAGCAAAAAGAAGTGGTGCACATCTCATTTTTATTATTATGAACAGTAATTCTACCCTTTCTAAGCCTTCACCAAAAAGATAACATACATGACATGTATATGTATATACATGTACATGCCTATAATATGTCAATGATTTGCTGTATTAAAAATTTCAATCATTTCCATTCCAATCTGTGTCTTGCTGCTCTGAAAATGTTCGAGCACGCCAATGCTTAGCATACTGTAACACATCTGAAAGTATTCCTAAAAGCAACTGCAGAATGAAGTTAAGTAGATGAATACAGAAAATATTAGTCAAATAGCTCTTCTGAAGAGTTGAAATAACTGCTAAGGAGAAAAGCCCCCAACTACACTCAAACAAACATGTCTGGTTGATCTGACAATTGAAAAAGAATTGTGAAGTAATGTTGCCTTACACAGTCCTTAGGTCAATACCTGAAATTGTATCAAATATTAGTTCAAATTTCATCATTCCTAAAGCCTAATTAAGACAACCAAAGTTAGTTGTAGAAGAGAGCTGTTGCATGTAGTTTATTCTTATTTTGCAACTGTGTCTACTTGTATATTTCTGTTAAATGTTTCAACACAAAAAAATAATTGTAAATCACACAGCCAGTTATAGAACCACAGAAGTCATACCAAGTGTCATGGTTTAAGCCCAGTGGGCAACTGAGAACCACGAGGCCTGCTGGCTCACTTCTCCCCCCGTCCCAGTGGGCTGAGGAGAAGAAAAATAAAACAAAGAGTTCATGGGCCAAGCCAAAAGACAGGGAGGGTTTGCTCACCACTGACAGTCATGGACTAAAGACAGAGTCATCCTGGGGAGAAAATAAGTTTAATTTGTTACCAGTAACATCAGAGTAGAATAATGAGAGATACAATCATATCTTGAAGTGAAGCACCTTCCCCGAACTCTCCCTTCTTACCAGGCTCAGCTTTGTTCCTAATTTCTTTACCTCCCCCTGCCTGGTGGTGCAGGGGGAATGTGAATGTAGGCTGCAGTCACTTCATCCCGTACAGTCTCTGCTGCTCCTTCCCTTTCACAGGCAGGGAGGATTCCTCCCAATCTTCCTCTGCTTCCACATGGTGTCCCTCCCACAGGAGAATGTCCTCCATTAGCTTCTTCATGGGTCTGCCCATGGCTCCAATTTCCTCAGGAACTGCTTCCACGTGCACTTCCCTTCTGCACAGTGCAGTCCTTCCCACAGACTGCTCCAGCACACACTTCCCATGGAGTCACAGCCTCTTCAGGGGCAGCCACCTTCTCCCATGGATCTCTGTTCCACCACTGAATCTCCATGGGCTGCAGGCGGGTCAACCTGCCCTCTCACTGTAGGTTGCAGTGGGACCTCTGCTTTAGTGCACCTACTCTTCTCCTTTCTTCACCAACTTTGGTGTCTGCACATCTCCTCTTCTCACCTCCCATTCCTCTCTCTGCCACAGGTTACTACTGCTGGTTCTTGATGAGTTCCTGGCTCTGGGGTTGGAGCTGGAGCAGGGCTTGAGCTTAAACTGGGGCCAGCCCAGTCCAGCCAGGCTTGGTCCATACCACCCATGCCTGAGCTGCACCGGCTGCACCCTTCTAAAATACATCAATCACAGAGGCACTGATTGGCTTGGCCTTGGTCAGAGATGGGTCTGAAATTGGAGTCAAGGGATCTTCTAGCAGTTTCTTACAGGAGTTATCTCCATAGCAGCTCCCTGGCTACCAAACACCCCCTCACAGAAACCCAATAAACCAGGACATGGTGATCATCTTGGTTATTACCAATTTATTATACTTTGCCTCATAGTGGAACTACATGGAGTAATAGACCAAACTTTTCTAGAAGATCCAAAATGATTTTTTGTACAGGAAATGGTAAGCAATATGCAAATATTGTAAAAAGCCTAAACTTGGTCTTCATCTCAGGTTAATAATAGCATTATTACACACAGTTTTGCAAGAAATAGACTGAATTACAAAGACAGGTTTGTTAATACATCAGGAACAAATATTCACCTTTCAAAGTCCAGTTCTTAGATATGCCACTGATTTATAGCTTGATCAAGATACATAATATTTCTGTCTAATCAATTATGACAATTTGTTTATGTTGTAACTGTATTGTGAATTTTGAGTTACTCTGTGCAAAGGCCACTAAGAACATTGAAGACATGTATACATCTGAGTGAAAATTACTGTTGAAAATACTGACTTTATAGTCATCCAAGCTGAAATTTTTAATAGGAAATGAAGGAAACTTTTGTCCCTCTAGACTGAAATGTGACCACTCTGACCCTGCCTTTGCTGGGACTTATATCAATATTTCACAATGAGATCTTACAACTTCTCTCAAATTAAATGAGATCACCTCCAATGTTCAGGAGAAAAAGGATCAAATTTTCCATAGATGCAAACATGCCCCTAATCCCCTTGCTTTTTGGGAGTCTGAGTTCTCCAGTATCTCTCTAGCTGATCCGAATCTCTTGTATTATAGTCTTTTCCTGTTGCCGAATTCTCTGTAAATAGTTTTTCTGAATGACAGTGCTCAGTCCAAAACACCAGTTCCCTATATGCTCAGTCTTGTGTTCTCTCTTCTCTGAAACTTCATTTGTTTTGCTTTTTCAGCTTCCCTCATGACTCTACATCTTCTCTGCATCGTGTCCACGAATGAGGCAGAATAACCCAGAAAAAGCCTGTACTGACATGGTGGGGCCCTGGGAAGAAAGCTTTCTTTGCCTTTCCACACATTTTTCTTTTATTCCCACTCCCTCGTGCTTATCTTATAAACCAAAACTCTTTAAGGCTGTGACCGACATAGCTGTCCTAGATTAGAAGGGCTTCTTTGCCCTCTTTCATTGGTGGCACAACCACCAACCCATTCCAGACACCCAGTTGAAGACACCTATTTCTTGCTCAAGAGCAGTCAGTATCTGAAGGTTTTACAAATGAGACTGTATTCAAGAAAATACATCTGGAGATGGCATTACCCATGAACAGACTTTTTGACTGTCAATCACTGCACATAGTTTCTCTGTGCAGCAACCTGCTTCTTAGATTTTAGCTAATAATACAGAGCCATGCCAGTCTTCAGCGTGATACTGAAGTGAGGTAAAGAAAACAGTAAAGATGCTCGTATTCTCTCCTTATCTTTGTCAGGATCACATACTTCCACAGGAAAAATGTATGTAGTATATAAAATGCCTTCTACTTATGTCCTCTTATTACAAACAAGAACAAAGAATGTGTGTGTTATTAAACTGACAGACAGGAAGCTGTTAACATCAGTAACTGATTAGGTAAAATTAGGTAAAAAAAAGATCAGTTTTTCTAAGGTCATTCAAAGTAACTTCAGTAAGTTTTTTTAAAGTAGCTAATTAGCTTATTTCTTCAGTATTAAAAAAAAGAAAAAACACATACTATTTAGCCACCAAACAACTTTACTCTAAAAATAATGGCATTATTACCATCTTATATATGAGCTGAGTTCAAGGAGGTACTTGATAGAAACCAGAAGTGAAACTAGATTGCGGCTTCCCATGCTAGTTGCTAGGCCCTATTCCCTCTCAGAAGCATTTCGAAAGCAAATCTAAACCTGCAGCATTCAAGCTCTCAGATTTTTGCTGCTCCTTCATGAGAAACAGATCCCTTCAGCTCTTCCTTCCAGCACTTTGTCTCTGGCTGGTGAGCTGGCCAGCAATGACTAAAGCAGGCAGACTGGACAGCTGAGGAAATTTCTAAACTCCTTTTGAACTTCTATTTGTTATTTCACATTCTTATTTAATGTCTATTTATTTCCACTACAGGGACAGCTTACAAAATAAAAACCCCAAAACAACAAAAACACCGACCTAAAACCCAAAACACAAACCAAAACAAAAAAAATACCCCTAAAAGAAGGCAAACAGCCTGTGTACTGCATAGATGTGCTGCCAGGAAATTCCATTGTTGTAGCGGTGAGTAAAAGTCCTGCACCCTGACTTATGTCTTACTCACCGTAAGTCATGTATGAACCATGCAGCCTTTCCTGATTAATGTAAGTGGTCAAATGTTTTACAGCACTTGCTAGGAAGTCATCTTTCTGTGCATGACCACTCTGATTACTAAGCTGTGGTGGTTTTACACATGCCCTATGAATCAAATCCTGATGCACAACAGGAAGTTTTCACTGCCAAATCTTTTGGAGTTTAACACAGCATCAACATGATACAAAGCCAGGTGTTAAAATTGTCAAAGGGAGATATTTTGAAATGAAAAACACAAGAGAGTGCCAAACATCTATTTTTATTCCAGCTTTTCATATTTGCTACAATTCACTAATTGGACAGTTTCACCTGAATAAAATATTTTTAGCTACTGTTGAGAGATACGTAGAAAGAAGAAATGCTTTCCGCTGTATAATAAAGATCAGAGGGGCAGAGCAGTAAAGGAGGGTTTACAGAAAAATAAACATAACTAAAAAGATAAGTCAGACCAAATGTCATGCTGAAAGTAGGTTAGGACAATACTAATATTATACTTGGTTAACTTCTCTCATGTTTTATGCAGAGTTAGTACAGACATTTAGTGGCTGGCACCTTCTCAGTTTATATATCCAGAAATACTACGATCCAGGCCTAACCACTTTAAAATTATGCTTCTCTTTGATTTGCTTATTTTCTAAGTTCTCTCAACTTGGCTTACACAGAACATACACAAGAACCATCAGAAATCTGCACATCTTACACGGGGGAATTAGCCCTTCGCATTTACCAGACAAAACACTCTGCATTCCTTTTCTGAATTTTAAATAAGTTATGCTCTCTTTCAGCCAAAGTCCTCTTGCCAGTAAAAACAAAAAAAAGAAAGGTTTGTGACCTTAAAAACATCATGGGCAAGTGAAGATTCGCACAAAATATTCCGCTAGTAGGTTTGAGAATAGAGAGAGGCTTCCTCCTCTTCCAGCTTAATCTCCAAACACCCTCACTGTCAAAAGGCTATTGTTAAGGCATGGGCTTCCTCCAAGACCACATCCTGTGAATCAGGTCAGAGAGAAACACAGGGCTGCTTTAAATGAACTGCTCTTTGCGTGCCCTGGATGCAAGTGCAAGGAAAACTACACCACTCAAAAAATTAGTGGACTAAAGAAAAAGAAGACAGTGAACCTAGACCAGAATGAACAGAGTTAAAAGAAGCAGCAGTTCACATTTGTAACTGATGTCCGTATTATTTACTCAATACAAGAGTTTCTGCTACAAAAAAGCTAGATTGTGTATCCAAAGGCAGAAATTAGGGCAAAAAAACCCATCCTTTCTTAAAAAAGACCTACTTTTATTCCATAACTATTTACACTTTCCACATCAGTGGAAAAGCCTATCAGTAACATTGCACACAGGACTTTTGATGAATGTTATACTGCTCTGCAGAGGGCACAATGTGTTCTGCATCTCTAACAAACTCTGTCAGAGTGTGTGTTGATCGAACACATCAAAATCAAAGAATGTGGCTCCTGGAGTAAAATTCCATCTCCAGCCCAGAGCAGGGCCCACACTGATGACAGCCACTGACATTGAAATGACAAAAAAGCCAAAATTGTCCTTATGAAGCAATCAGGGAAAATAACTCATTATCTGGATGGCTCGTTCTTAACTGATTCCTTAGAAAAGACAAAGGATGGGCTTGTGGTTGTGATGTGGAAACTGGGACTCAAGATATATATGACTTGAAATTCCTAGTCCTGCCACAAAGTCCCAGCCTGAGTGTGGGAAAATCATCCTTTTCCCCTTTAATCTCTCATCTCCCTGTGCACTGTGGGGATAATATTTTTCCCTTTCTCCCACACTCCATGTAATGCAGCCACACATCCTGTAGGGCTGCAACTACTCCTGTGCTCGTGCACACTACCTGTCATGATAAGGCATCAATCTAGTAAAAATTTCTGGGATCAAGGTGTGGTTGAAACTCAGAAAAAAATCCACAGAAAGGACATTCTCATATGGTTTTACTTGAGGGAAGAAATCTCTTTCAGCTGAACTGAACTTCCTAATCTTAGTGGTACCCCTTGCTTTGCTGGGTGCATTGCTCCTGTCTTCTGGGGAGCCCTAAACTCAATTGAGTTCACAGATCTTCTATGTCCCTTGTTACAGACCAAAGAACTGAGTCCCTGAGGGTCACTCCACTGCCAACCCTCATAGGATCTTGAGGCATGAGGGCACTCCAATACTGATATCCTGTACACCAGGGAAATGGATGTTTCCAAGCAAGCAACTAGCTGGGCTGGTCTCCAATGGTACTGCCTGTGCTTTTGGGAAACTTAACTTGAACTACACTACTTCAGTGAAATACCTCTGAAAACACCCATACTGTGCAATGTCATTTTTTCTAAGGTTGCAAAGCTATCCTCAAAGAGACTCTTTGTATCTCTATGGCACTGGGGGCCACAGGTTCCCAGAGTAGCACAGTGTCACTACCACAGATCTGCACTCAGCTGAATCAATGCATGAGAAAAGAGAAGGAGAAGACCACCAGGATGGCCACTGGGTCCTCTGCTCAAAGAAAGATCAGTGCTAGTAATGCTATGAATGGCAGGTGTACATGTACTTGTGAGAGAAATAAAACAAAAGCAGTAGAAAGGTAGGCAGGGGTCTTAAGCTCAGGTTGTTAAATACCCTCCTATCCATGATCCAAATTACAAATTACAAACAAAAAGCATCTTTCAAGCTACACTCAGTACAATTTGGTTACAAATACAAAAGCTTTGAGTGTTACATGTTGCGTTACTATACGTTTATCTCAACTATATGAAAATGTGGTTGGTAGAGATGATTAAAAAATAAACATGTAACAGTGAAGTTGCTTCCAAGTTCATACAGCTAGAGGCTTTTAAATCAGTTATAATATAGCGTAGACAGATGGTGCTGGATGGATAAAGCACATTAATGATGCTGTTATCTGTTTGATAAAGCAATAATTCAGAGCACAAGGCAAGAAGCTGAAATTGCTGACAATCTGAACTCCTGCCAACTCCTGGCTTCACTGGGGCTGTGTGAATTTTAAACACACATAGTCCCAGGTGTCAGCAGTGCCGATTGAAATTTCTGGCAGCTAGTTCAGGGCTTTTGAAACAACGCTGGCTTCCCATCACTAGCGGTCACTATGGGAGAAGATGGGCGGTCTCTGGCTGCTTCTGCTGCCCTTTTTGTTGCCTTGGCCATAGTGCTGTAAATGACACATGCGGCACAATGAGAAGCCTCCTTTCTTGCCAACCCACAATACAGACATCTCCAAAACACTAGCGCTGAGAAAAGGGAGGGTATGACAAAATGGGGAAGTAAACTCATTTATTTATGTTCTCTAGATGCAGTGTGTCAAGAAAATTGGTGGAGTTTGGCCTTGAGAGACCGGACAAAAAGGAATCCAAGAAATTAAAAGGTCAAAGAGATGTGGGATTGCAACAGATGTTGTGCTTGGGAGAGGTTTGGGGAATGGTGGGAAAGGGTCACACAGAACCTAAGACAGTGGTGTGGAAGGGTCAGCTGAGGAAAGACGGAGATATGGAAGTCGTTCATGGCATGCATCTGGTTTTCCAATGTGCACAGTACTCCTGTTGGCATGACCAGGAGCTCCACCCATGTATGGGAAGCAAAAATATTTGTCTTGAGATCTGTCTGGATAGAGGAGAGTAGCCATCCTCCAAGTCTGGTGTCTGGAGATGGGCAGGAGTTACCACATCACTGAAAAACTACTTACAGCTGATGAATTAAAAATGGGAGGTTTCCATACTCAGTCCAATGCCCCACTGCAACAGGGCTGGCTGAATGACACTGGAAGTCCTCAGACCAAGACTGAAATGTAATAGTATGATACTAAATGACATGGACCTCAAGAGTCACTTCAATAGCAGCAGTATGTGCTTTTTCCTGATCGCATCCAAGTATTAGCTTTATTTTGTGACAGTGACATTCATTTTAGATTACTTTAACGATGTTCACTTGGTACAACTAAGCGTTTCAGACCCCATTGGTTTGGCCATGCTTCCCAGATAGAGCACATCTATTTGCCTCTGTTCTGCCGGTTTACAGACTGCTCCTCCAGCCTGACTGCTCAGACTTCTGTGCTCTACAGAAGAAGCCAGGTGTGTCTCCTTCCTCAGGTGGACACATCAAATTCACTGTAATTTCTTCAAGGTCTTGCAGCAGATCCATTTCCTGAGTTCCTTTGAGATCTTCCTGTACCTAAGTTAGACTGTTTAATGATGAACTTGGTGAGGCTGAATCCCTCTAAGGGAAATCACAAATTACCATCCATCCCCTGGATACCAGTATTTCCATACTACAAGAATCTTACTATAAACCCCTAAAACTGAAGTATCTAGAAAAGTTTTAGGTTTACATATGCGTACTGGATCAGTAGTAGAGCCCAACTAGCACCTGCCAATAATGAACAGTGTTATGAAAAATGTTGCGGTCATGACAGAAAGGCTTGATTAGTGGATACAGAGAAAAATAAGTCATATGCAGAAGCCTGTAAAGATGACTGCCAACAGGAAGGAAGAAGCAGATAAAGCAGACAGCAGCAGACAGACAGCATGGACAAAGAGAAACTGAATACAAGGAAAAAAAATAAATAAGACAATATGACAGTAAATAAATGAATTAACTCAGGAAAGAAGGCTAAAATCTTATCATCCGAGTCCCATAACCAAAACACTACAATTAATATATCAGATTCAGCTCAGAGAAAATTCAGTTTGTGAGCACAAACGATGGTGCACTACTCTTGAAAGAAGAAAGTTTGGTGATGTGAGGAAACCCCTGGGACCATAAAGCAGAGCACTGCATGGAGCAGCCCCAGGTAGCCAGGCCAGAAGACTGGCATGCATAGCAGGGGTGCTAATGCTCAGAAGCCCCTCAGCTTTCTGCCAAAGAAGATTAGTGGCGGCGCCCTTATGCTGCACCATCCAATGTGTGAGGGCAGCTGGATCAATCATGGGGACCTGGGGTAAGATGCTATTGCCATCAGCATTTTGCTACAGGTCAGTACAGTGCAGAGTTATCACTTAGTGACCAAAATAAGCTGGTTTTTGCAAAAAAAAACCCTCTTTCTTCGTTCTTTTAGTTTTAAGCCCCTGCTTCATTCACCTTCCCACAATATCACTTGATATTGTTTCATTTTGTTACTGTTTAACAGTCCATTCCACAACTAGGACAGTATCACAAGGCAGCCTAGCATGATCCAGTAATTTTGGTCTCATTAACTTAGCAAGCCATATAAAAGTGGTGGTACAGAAATCTAAATAATACTGTACCCACAGTTAGAAAAATATTACAAAAGATATTGGTGTTTTCAGATGGGGATTTGCATAAAAACACTCTATGGTTCAACTGAACAGCAAAACTCCATCTGCTTCAAAGAGAGCCAGCATTTCACCTCATGAATCCAGCAGCTGGATTCCTTTCCTGTGTACATATATAGGAATAAACTTTTGTCTATATGATACTCAGGGAAAAAGAATGTGCTCTGAATGCTTGTATTGAAATATTTTGCATGACTAGTCACATCCTAAGTGTTCACGCAGTCAATTTAAACATTAGTAGGTTTAGCAAGAAAGCAGATGGACCTGTATGTGACTTAGGTACAAAAGCAGAGATTATGAAAATTCTGAACAAAAGTGTAGTTGAATAAACTCCGCACAGAATAATTTAAATCATTAGCAACTTATTATTTGCTTTCCCAGGCTTAACTATGTTCTGTCTCATTAAGAAAAACTTTGAACATAATCACCTTAAACTTTTTCTACCAATATCACGTCTATTAAACTTCAAACTACATCATTTTCACAACAAAAGGAAAACAACCAAGACTACATCTGCAATTGCAGCAAAATCATGTGAGATGGAAGAGATGCTTAGGGAAAAGAGAGCTGATGTCTGCAGCTGTATTCCTAACCAGGCCTGGCAAGGCAGTTGTGTGAGAAAGCCAATACAAGTGTCAAAAGTCTTGAACAATCAGGTGTGCTGAGACTGAAGGCCATAGAGGAAACAGCTGGGTGGCAATGACCAACTGTATTGACATGTATAATCCAAATTTATCTTGGAATCCTTAGCACTTATAGATAGCAACAGGATATGTCACAGTGACTACACGTGTCAATCTAAGTGCCTTCCCGACAGGATGAGAAAGCTGGTGACCCACATATGTAAAATACAAAAGAAAGCAATGCTAAAGGCTGCAATCCAGCAGCTAGGGGCAAAAGTTAACCAGATGATTAATTCATCTGTTCCATTGTCTTTTGCAGACAGACATCCATCATTTTTACCTCAAAAATCAGTGCTGCCTCATATCCAATGATATAAAATAAGCATACAAACAATATGCTATACAGGCAGATTTTATTTTCAGTTGGAAACTCAAACTAGGTATTCATTACATTTTGATTGAAAGACCTTTCATCTAATCTCTGTTATAATGAAACATTCCCAATGTACAGCACTGTATACCACAGAGCCACATAGGAATATCACATTTGATTAATATGTTTGCCAACCAAAGAAATCACCCAAAGGCCTATTGGAAAGAGCACTCACAAATGGTCAAGACTTGGGACAACACAATCTGTAATGCAGAATTTGCATCTGCTCAGCTGAAGAGACCTTAACCCTTACAACTCAGACAAATCTGTGCTTGGAACTACTGCTTAGATAACCTGGACATACGGCTGAGGCTACTAGGCACAGGGAAACAGTGGCATGGATCTCCATCACTGATGAAGGAAAAGAGCATTCAATACTTTCATGCTGATAATTTGACGTTTACTAGTAAGAAAAGCCTAAAAATAATTTCTTCATCATAACCACCCATCTTATAGCCCAAACTACTTTGGCAAAAAGATGTCATGAAATGTGCTTAAAAGGTGAATAAAAGAGCATCCTTCAAAAAAGCGTGCCTGGAAGAAAACTGGGCAAAGGGCTGCCACTAAGCTTTACTAGGAATGTTGGACTTGTACATATGGAATACAGAAAAGGCTGCAGAAATCAGTAACTTCTTGAATGCTCAGCACTTCTGTAGGGCCAGGTGGCCAAGGGAGGATTTCAGACCATCATGTGCACAAACTGGCCTTACTCTTTAAGGTTCATCTTTTAAAAGTGCTCAGCTGCCTCCATTGAGAACAGAGAGAGAGACCTAATGGTTTGTAGATTGGGGTTTTTTTGGATGTTGGTTTGCTTCGTGTTTCTTTCTTTAAAAAGCAGTCTCTAAGATTAAAGTACTGTCAAACCCATTGAAATGCCAAACTGGGATCCCAGTTTGAGTCCACCTTGCTTGTTACTTTACTCACTGGTATTTGAGCAGTGCTTAGGACCAGACACCTTGGAAGGCTGTGTGGGACAGGAGAGGGACTGACTCCTATTAGGTCTCATGTTAATCACTAATAGTTCCCAAGTGGTTTAAACATTTAAGGCAAGATGCTTTATATCTTTCTCTACACTTTTTTAAAGAATCAAGAAACATCTTTCAGTAGGCAATGTAACTGCATTCTTTTTTTCTGAAAAACAGTACTTGCCAATTTATTTTCATGCAATATCCATTGAAGAACAGCATCAAAAAGGAAACCTAAATAATATTTCCTGTTAAAAACAAGCAAGAAAGCAAGACTTTTGTGTTGAAAGGTTGTATTATTATCTTCATGTCGGACTCATGTCATAGAGAAGGGCTGTTCATCACTTCTGGTAATCAAGAGATGAACAGTCTGCTGCTTCTTTATATTTCTGTACAGCATGTCTGAGACCACCAATGCATCATCTTTGGAAGGCAGGGAGAGGTAATACAGAAAACTCCAAGGGAAAAATAAAGTGACACGACCAAAATCTCATGGGGATATATGTAGCAGGGATTAAAAAGGAAACCAAATGTTCAGAATCCCAACCCTGTGCTTTAACCACAAAACCAACTTTCTTCACTAATACTGAATTAACCTGGTAACTAAAAACAAAGGAAAACCAAGTACATATATTATGCGTATTGTGCCACTTTAACAATTCAGACAACACTCAAGTGTCCTCAAACTAAACATGAAGTGACTACAAATATATGTTTAATCCCAGTGTGGTAATGGATTCCACAAACCAAAAGTACTAGAAAAGCAAGTGAAAGTAACCTCACATAACATTGCTTGCTGAAGCTGTTAAACCACATGTGCAGCCATAGTGTACTGACTGAAAGACATGTAGGAATACATACTACTGACAAGAAGGGGCTCAATACTCATGTTTAAAGCATGAAAAATGTTTTCAACTACAGCAGAAAGCCAAGCAGAAGTTTGGAAATTATTAATTATGACTCAAAAAGAACCACCTCATAAAAGAAAAAAAACCCTAAGCAGTCTAAAAACTGTTGTAGCACCCTACTTCAGAAAAGCTGGGTTTTTTAAATCACAATGAATCAGAGGTAGATAGGGGCTAGCAAGAAGCTAGCTTTTGCAGAAGAGAAAAGCACAGGTACTTTTCACTGAG
>NW_010182589.1:29559-52781 GCF_000695765.1 Mesitornis unicolor | reverse complement strand
TCCTGGTACAGCAGTTCTGCAGCAAGAGTAGCCAGATCATTTGAAAAGTGAAAAGAAAATCAATTACTTGTTTTTATTTTAAAAGAGCTTCCCTGTGGGAATAGGTGTGGGCGTGAGAGCTCTTTTTAACTTCATAATATAACATCAAGCAGCCAAGATCTTTTTTTTTTTTTTTAACTGCTGTCATGTTATTACTCTGCTTACTGGGTGCCAGAATGATTTTTCTCTACTTATGATTGTAGTGATCTTTATCAAAATGCATCTGTGAAGCGTTTACCACTAACATTTAAAACAGAATATGCATTCAAACAGCAACACTGAGCAAAACAAATTCCCAAGGCTTCAATGTGAGTTCACTGATGACAGCAAAAGTCTGCTTACCCAGTTATCCCCCAGTTCTGCAAGCAGTCAGTTTCTATCAGATTTTCAACTGAGCAAATCAACATTTTCTGAGAATTCAGATCTGCAGGTAAAGTTTATAACTAACCTTGCTATCTTCGATCTCCTGGGTTTTTCCTTGAAGCGCTCTCCTCTCTCCAAAATCACAGGTTGACTTTAACGTAAGCTGACAAGAAAGCATCGAGCTCTCCGCCCCAGTAAGCTCCAAAGCCTTTGGTGAGTACTGCTGCGAGCCGACGGGGCCAAGGTTGGGTATTGGGAGGGCAGTGTGAACAGGCTTTGACCCTACGGCTGGCTGCCTGAGCTTGGAGGCAACCCCAAGTACAGGCATGGCTTCTATAAAAGTGCCTTCTTTCTGCCAAAGAAAATGCTCCTGACCTCAGTCTGGTAGACTCCAGCTTCAGCAATTCCAGAACAAATACTTTAAACAAAAGTAGCAGTCATCTTTTCAAAAATGTCTTAAAACAATAATATTATGAGTTTCACAAGGAAGCAAAACTTTTCCTTCATCTCTCCCCTTCTCCCTCACAGCCACTCACAGGCACTGCTCAGTGAGTCAGTAGCTCTGTAAGACTAAACACTTCTTTGGGGCGTGAACTTTTCTCGAAGGTAACTGCCACAGAGCTGCCTGTCTGGGATTAAAGAACTCATAAATTCGCTTTCTCTTCTTCCTACAGCATTCCAGGTCTGCGCGTTAAGTGACTGAAGGATGGGAGGAAAGAAGGGAGAGAAGAGATGAAGCCTCACCGTACTCCAACTGTCAAAACAGCTCTGAGACCACAACACTGGAAGCAGAGACCTCTTCCTGACTACCAGCCCACATCTTAAAAAAAAAAACCACCACTCTTTTTTTTTCTGATTAAAAAAAAAAAAAAAGACCTGAGTAGTGGCCAAAGCAAACAGCTGTTGGAAGAGTTTTTATCCCGGAAATAATCTCAGCAATGAAGCTGTTTGTCTGATTCCTGGCTATTTTTCACTGCTGACAACCATGAGCTACGGTGTTTCATTCTCTGTTCCTCCCGTGAAATCAGGTTAAAATCTTGCAGGAGCGTGGCTAGGAACAGACGCTGAATCAGAGTGTGGGTAACGTCTGTCTGTGCTATGAAAAATCCATACAAAAACACAGAGCAGGATATAGGAAAATCACGAGCATTGTTAGAAGATTTAGTCAATACAGCTTTTCAGGGTTCTTTTTTTTTTTTCTTTCTTGGTGGTGCTAACGTCATCTATTCAATGTTAACACTTCCCTTTCTAAAAACACTTAAAGCTCTGTAAAGTCCATGTCCAACGCATCATTTCTGCTTGTTGCTCATAGAAATAATCCTGCTGGCAACTTCAAATCCTTGTCTGCGGAAATGCAAGACAGATAGGCAAGCAGAGCAGTCTATAAAATGAGTCACGATGGACAGTCCAAATTGCTGAGCAGAGTAAACGCTTACTTAAAAGGACAAATGTAAGTTCCTTTGAGAGCCTATAACAGAGGAACCATTTTAAACTGTGATATAAGGAAAAAAATGTTCAAAAATACCACACTGTTAAACTCCTATAGGATTTTATCACCCAACATTATGGACAAAAATGCTCCATATGTTTTTCTTGGTATCTCTTCCAAAATAAAACATAGAGAGATAGGATGACCTGAATCCTATTCTGCCATTAATATCCTACATAGGGGATATTATGTACTATTAACACTACAGATGTAAGCCCAAGAGAAAATAAGTGCCTTCTGCACTTTTAAGTTCTTAAATTAAGGGCGGCAAGAGTTAGAAAACGCATTGAAAAGAAAACAGAGTAAATAAGAAGCAGACTAAAAGGATCTTCTCAGATCACTCTCCGAAATTATTTTGCAGAATAAAACTGTAACACACAGTAGTATTATCTTGTATCTTTCATTTACAAAGACCGCATGCACACAGTAGTTAAAATGTCAACTCTCTATACTGAGTTATAAACTATCCCATTCTTGTTTGTAGTTTGGAGGAGTGAATCTGACCTGGTTTAGGAATCTCCTGAGTTCTGCAGTGTGTGTACGGAGGATCAGCGAACCCATTTCAGCATCGTCTACTCATCTCCTCTTTGGTTTCGCCATCATTAACAGCAGACATAATGTGCTTTATGCAAGACTGCACAGAGGTAACTGCTCCGTGTTTTGGATAAGTTCGGCCCACAGGATCCACCGTTCCACTCCAGTGAGTGGGATATTCTTGTTTGGTGTGACCTTTTGGGTCTTGTGCAGAGCAAAAGGGAAGAGAGCTCCTTGTGCGGTCCGCATTTGTTCTCCAGCATCATAAAGCAGTGTGGCTGTGTAAGGAATTTAGGTTTCTTAGGCACAACTGTTAACAGTTAACGCTTTAGAAAGTGCACATATGCAAAGGCTGAAGCGGACCACAGGAAAAGAGGGATTTATCTCTTGCAAGGTTTGAGGAGATGAAAAACCCTCATGAGGACTGCTAACCAATGATCAAGACAAAGAATAAACTGGAGTCATGAGACAGATACTTTCTTAAAAAGAACCTTGCCAAAAAAATGTAATTGAATCTTATTACTTCTCAGGGTTATAATTTCACAAAGTAATGCATTATGGCAATCTTGCTGTTCTTCTTTTGAATACGAATGATGAGGTCATGATACCCACAGTCTCTTTTGCAACCAATTTTCCCAGCACAGAAACCCTAAAAGTAATAAGTAAGCAAGCTTACTAGGAGAGAGTCATCTGTAATACATAACCAACAGGGTTTGGAAACAATGATGGGAAGCTGGTGTCACTCTTTCAAAGTAATTATTACTCTTTCAAAATAATTATTAATTATATTACGACTCTTAAGTTAGTATCAGGTCAGGGCCATCAACTTCAGAACCCCATTTTGCTAGAATTTTTACAATGATAAAACCCAGAAGTGCTTCTGGTCTACTACAGATACAAAGAAGGATCTACAAGATTATTTGCAGGAATCAGGAACGGTAATGGAGGAAAGCAATAGTAATACTCCATAGGTAAGAATGTAGTTTCAAGCCTGGTTGTAAGCTCCGTCTTCCTTGTTTTGTTTTCTCTCATTCTAATTCCAAACAAAAGATAAATAAACAAACATCTGCTATCCTTAGAAATCACTCAGCTTCATTTTTCACTTGAAAGGCTTTTGTGTACCTCATGATGAATGTGGGTTTTATGCAGGATATCAGGGGAAAAGGGTATATAACAGCTACGCTTCAGTAGTGTTTTCCATGCAAACAGGAAAGCACAGGATAAAGCATCTGTGGACAAAATGCATTAACTGGCACCAGCTGCAGGTGCTGGTGGTGGAGCTGGGCACGCATGGAATGGCACCACAGGCAAAAGGTGTCTGGGCCCATAAGGATTCTGTAAAGGGAGGAACAGGGCATAACCATGGGGAAAGGGTGAAGGTGGAAGCTGCATAGAAGGTCACCTTGTTAGGCATCGCACAGGCAGTGTGAATTTGGAGGAGTTGTGCTTGGTGACTCTGTGGTGGGGAGCTAAGTGACCATCAAAGCCAGGGAGAATCCAAAGGAACGAGGATGATTTAGATGTGTCTCAATAGTGTCCAAACAGAAAGACAGCGTATCTGTGAGAAACCAGGGGTGGAGAAGTTGCAAGCAGTGGCTGTAACCTGGAGTCCTGAAATTAAAGATACCACCAGACTGCATGGTGTTAGGGACAAAAGGCAGGATAGAGAAAGCAGTGAGTAAAAAGATATGATGACAGAAACAAGGGACATGTATCTTCACTTGGTTACATGAAGCTGATAGAGACATACCTAGAAAGGGACTGCAAAGGAACAGGCTAGGCTAAACACTGTACAAAGCAAGCATCTGTAGATTTCTAATTTACCTATTTAGACATTTATTGGCTTAGAGATCCTTAAGCCAGGAAGGCAGGAGACATCGTCTCGATTCAGGTTGCAGGAGGATGAACACGGATCATGACTGAAGCCCTGACACAAGGGAAATGATGAAGTTGTGCACGAAAGGTTAGAGAGTTACAAGGAAGACAGAAGGCAACAGATCTGTGGAAGAAAACACAGGGCAACGTTTTAAGTGCGATGTCAGATAAGGAGATAAAAGTGGAAAGGGACACCAAAAAATGGGAAAACAGAGCAAAGATCAAAACACAATTCCTAGGAATCTCGTCAACAGTAATGGCAGTTCCAGTGAAATGTTGGAGGCAGGACCATTTCTTTAGCTAATAATGATTTAAAAATATGACAATTTGTCTATAAAACCTGACTCTGAAAGTGTGAAGCAAACAATGTTTTTACAGAAATTATGAGTTAGATGAATGATCTGCACCTCAAAGTAAAACAGTACATATGCATTCAGTATAATAATCCCCACATCCCAGAAGAAGATGTACTATTTGTTTCATATAACAAGAGTAAACACACCTGGAATCCAAGACACCTCATAAAATAAGGTATCCGTCAGCTGTAACATTAAGGTGAATTTGTTCTCTAGACTTAACAGGAATAACCATTCACAGCACAACACCCCAGCATAAACTTCCTTTCCTTCATCGCATCTGACACCAGAGTGAGTCCTGTGAAGGCTGCTACCCTTCTGTACCCCCAGTCCTCAGACAAACTGCTCGCATGAACCGAACAGACAGCTGGCAGTGTCTCCCAGACCACAGGAAATATCGAGAGAGGGGACACCTGCCTCAAAAGTGGAGCCAAGAGATTTGTTTGCTCCTTCTGGTCTATGATCTTCCACAGGGAAGCTGTTGCATGTGTCCAGGGTCAAACAGGAAATGTCAGGGGTGCAGAGACCGCAGAGGTCTGTTCTGAGCCGTTTCCCTGCTTCATCCTCCTGGTGTAACAGCTGTGTCCATAGCTTATGTGAGCCAGGACGACTTCTGAAAGAGCCTGAATGTGCCGATACAATCACATGATTTTGTGAGTGTTGATTTCGGGTTGAACAGAAAGTTTTCCCCAGCTAGGGACAAAGAAATCATGAAAAGCAAAAAACAATACTAAAATACTGAAGGTACCTGAAATGGCTTTTATCATTTATTTAATAAACCCAGGTAAGCCAGGTTTAAACTTTTGTAATACAAGTAAGAAACACGCATCATCTCTGTTTGGTGCAACAAAATAATCTTCAATCTGTCAGATAATGATGAGACAAATTGTTCAGCTCTGACTCATGTTCACAGCATAATACTACCGACATTATTTTGTTATTACAGAAGTCAGGTGAATCCATTAGTCTCAAAGTAAGTTGTATAACACATATTTAATCCTTTCTGTAAGTAAGTAATGCTACTGAGTGAGCTGCTATTGTTTTTCTTTTGGAATTCCTAAAGATATATAATCCAAAGTCCAGTTACAGTCACAGAAAAAGGTGCATCCGGTTTCCTAAAGGAAATCCTTCTGCTTTGGCTGAATGCTTGGGGAAGTTTTTCAAAGAGGACAGCTTTTAAATAAAGATATCATTTTATCCTCTGAACAATTTGGCCCTTCAGAGCTCAGCCAGGAGTTTATGGTTTTCAATGCATTAACTGATAGAAGTGACCAGATCTTTTATAATTTTTATTCATTCCGTACATTTGCAGCATCTATCATTAGATGGTTTCAAACCTTTAAGCATAATTTAGTACCATACCAGCTTGTGAAGTATGTAAGATATATTAAAAGATTATGTATCAAAATATCAAAATATTCAAGCAGAACCATGAGGCCAAATGATCTTCCCAAGTCTACATGGGGCCTTAGTACTTTTATTCTTGAGTAAGGATTTTTTTGGTTTATACATGTGTGTGGGTTGAAAATGATAATTATTTCTCTTTGCTATTCACTGTATTTAATCATGAAGTGTTTGGCTGAAAAGAATCAAGCTTAAATACTATAGGATTGGGAAATGTAAACAAAAATTTTGTAAGGATAAGAAAGGACTAATAGCAACTGAACACACTATGTAAGTATTTACATAGTGACCTATTGACTAGCCTGTACAGCCAGCTGGTGAAGCTTAATGAAAGCATCAGCTTTCCTCTTTGGGAGGTGGAAGAGGAAAAGGGGAAAAAAAAGGTTAATCCATTTGTTCCTTTTTACGTAAATGAACCAAACAACAAATGCTGAAGACTCTCAAAGCCGCTGTTAACTGCAGCTAACAAGGAAAACCCTCCAGTAACTTCAATATGCATAAACTGGTCTGAACGATTATAGTCATTCTAGGAATAGAAGTGCTAGCATTTTGTTCCTTTCTTCCTTGATTCCTCAGTTCCTCACTTACAAACCCTCTCTAGGATGCAGTGTGCCACAGCAGCACATTGGCTTCTCCAGCATCCTTCTGGCCACTGCCAGGTGCCTTCCTCTCTTGCGTTTCTGCTCTCTGCCCCATCTGGCTTGCTGTCTTTGAAAGGATTTCTGGCTTTGTACCACCTTTGGTGGGCCATGGTGAATTACTGATTTCAGCTCTTGCTTGCCCCTTTATCTATCTGTCTTAGGATACATTACTAGTACATGATTTCAGTGCTGCATTGCCGAAGGAGCATTTGCCCCACTTCTCAGGGCATTTGAGAGTGTTGCCGCCCTCTCTAATATTACTGGAGAAACGTCAGGTAGACACCACAAAACCAGACATTTCTAGAACACATTATTAAGTTCTTAAGTGATAACATTGCTTTCAGTCAGGAACAGAATTCCTGGCCTGTTTTTATTAATGTTATTAATGGAAGCAGCTTTGCTGCTCTTGAAATTTTGACCAAGATTTTAATTATCTTTTGTTTCCCCTAAAAAATGCTCCCCATAAATTCTTTCCAATCACTACTGATCACAGTTCCCCCTAGAACAAAATTCTTCCAATGTGCATACAATCTAAAATCCTGATGGTATATTTTATGATGCTAAGGAGACATTTATAAGTCCTAATTAGATGAGAAGGAAGTTTGGTAATGTTTATGGGTTAATCAAAGATGTTCTGACTCTTAGTGTGAACTGTTCAGAGCTTTCATCCAAAATTTCTTCAGAGAATAAACTCACTGTGAAATTTTCTATGAAACTGTAAAAAGTAACCTATTAAGATAAAGAAACTGAGACTAAACAGGAATCAGCTGATTATCTGCCATCAGGTAGCTGGCAGAATGGCGAATCTATGCTTTCATCTACTGGAAAGGGAAACTTTCCTCTTACAACAACTGTGGATCTGATAGAGGGTTTCAAAATCATAGCTACGCTGGCATTCACTTCAGGACTAAAGTGAAAAACTTCTCCATAAGGTTCCCATTGGTCTGTTAAAACAAAAAAAAAGCAACTTTGAAAAAAAAAAAAAAAGCTTCGAAACATCTGCTACAGTCATGAGCAGACTCTTGGCCAAGTGCGGCAACAACAGTAAGAGACTTTGAAGTCAATCAGCTTTGCTATCACCAGCAGATACCCCTGCAGTCAATGGAAATTACTGCACAGAGAGTTGGGGAGATATTAAGAAAACCTGCTCTGCCAAAAGTGTATAGGGACAGCAGTGTAGAAAAGAACAATTTTTTTTAATAATCATGAAAATGTTTAGGAGTGAAAGGTTAGCAATAGGTGTTTTGAAAAATAGAAAACTACATTAATACTTAAGGAATACTTCATGAAAACAAAGACGGATAGATTTTCAGGGACTAGCTTTGATATTTGACCTTAAACAAGTGTGAGCTGCACTGCAGCTGGAGGAGCACTTCTGACTCACAGTCTACTGTCTGCTTCCTTCTTGCTTTGAGGCTGTAGTTATCCAGTGCTGGTTTGCATCACCCACCATTTATAATACCTACTGTGCTAGCTATACCACCTCTACCCTTCTGCTTCCCTGTACCTTGATCTAAGGACCTAATATTGCGTAATATTGCCTGTTAACCCTCACTGCCTATCAGTTGTGGGTGAATGATCTGAGCCTTGGTTTTGATTTCCTGTTGCTCTTTGCAGATAGTCTTCATAACTAATTGTGTTATCACGTAAGCCTTCTTACAATATTATTTTTGTTTTATTCAATCACATAAATATTTCATATTTATCCTACATTTCCTGTGATTTGCACTAATTCAGGAGATACTTACAGGCATTTTAAAGACAAGATTTTCTACTGGCAAACATAACATTTCAATATAAAGTGCTAGTATGGACAAACATTGTACTTCTTGGTGAAGACTTACAAGATCACCTTTACATCACCTTCCCTGCCACAATTCCCATTGAAGTCTGGCATTTGCCTTACTGTGACTCTGGATGGGTGTACTGGGGGAAGCATTATACGCCATACGCTCCATTTGCATACACTTGCCTTGCACTTTCCTACACTCACACTTGCACGTCTTCTACTGCCAATGGTCAGAAGCAGGATACTGAGAGTAATGGATCCTTGCTCTGACCAGCACCACCGTTTTAGATCTCACATTCTTAGGCGAAGAACAGATATAAAGTATCTCGAAGTCACACTAGGATTTTTGTTTTGTTTCGATAAGCAGCCATGCTCTTGTTGCTCTTGCTGTCTCTGTGCTACTTGCCTGCTCTGATTAAGAAGTTATGATAACACTATATAGAGCCTATATTTTTTAACAGCGTTTCTTCACCATTGCTTATCATCACACCCACTGTGGCTTCCTGCCCTTTGCCTTGTACTGGGCAGCTTGGAGCTCTGGCAGAGATGGTCACTCATCTCTACCTGCAAAATATTAAGCAAACAGGCCTTGTGTGTCAATGCATAAAAAACCTTGACCATGTATTATTTAGCCATAAGTGGGTGCTCTTGTCTTTTAAATAAAAATTTGTCTAATGTATATACAAAAAATCCCAACCGTTTGCCTCTATCTCCTGTTGTCCATATGTGAACGTTTCCTACAGTTAGCCTTGACAGCCTGTGCTTTGCTCTGCTCTGCTCTGATCAGAGCGTGCTCCAGGCTAACTGCTGAAATGGATTTTGTATGTCACTAGACCAAACCTTCCAGCTTTTTGATCAATAGGTGTCAAGGATGAACTGCTGTTTCTCATTACCAAACACCTCCCATCTATACTACACCATATACGTTGTGTCATCTTAACAGAAACCTAATAGTACATTACAACAGAATCTTTTCAGGTCAGCAAACCGTATTTTCTCACCATCACTCTGTCTAAAGATGCCTGATTTTATCTTTTGTGTGAATCTTTATGTACATACGAGTACACATGTTTAACACGTCTGACAGTCATTAATGCCCTTTGAGCAATTCACCTGGGTTGTTTTATCTTTCACAAAAAAAGAGAAACACTCAAAAGCACACAGCTGTCAAAAATAACTTCAAATCCTGCAGATGCTTCCTTCCTGCTTCTCAGCATACTGGGGAGAAATATTACCTTACAGATGTGGCATGTTAAAAAAAAAGGAGACTATGATTATTTATTATACTGGACTTACCTTCAAGTTTAAGAAAAGTACTAGATGGGAGACAAATGATAAAACTCCTCTCCCAGCTTTCATCCATCAGTGGGGCTTTTAGAACTGACATATGTAACAAGCATATGGCAGCCATAAAAGCAACATCAGCATTCACAAATTAAAAAATAAAATAGTAAGCCAAAATAATTTTGTTCCACCTACAATAACTCTAGGAAGAGCTATGGAAGAAAGCACAGTTTTATCAAAACCAGGAGGACTAAACTGGTTACTTAGCTGGAACATCGAGCCAAATAGATACTGTTAGCTAAAAATTAGCAAATAGTATGTTAACAGCCACTAGTGATGCTGACACTAATGTCAGCAGTGGCGTGCACACCTTCAGTGGTGACAAAGGCAGAAACCATTATCAACAGAAAATGCCTTCATTACAAACTCAGCCAACAGTTCAATAACTTTGTTGATAGAGCCAGGAAGATTGTCAGCTGGTACAAAACTGTGTAATTCCAGCTACTTCTGTCAGCCAAGGCTCAGACATACTAGTACAACATCTCTCCATTTAGAAAAGGCATGATTAGATCCCATATATTATTCCTTTTTATTCCTTTATTGTTTTCTTTTACTCTCTTTGAAAGTCTTTTCTTTCATTCCGTTCCCTTCCCTGCACCCAGCGAGAGAATCTTCTCCAAAGAACAAGATGAGTAGATAATAAGTTTATTTTCTTTTCAGAAACTACTATGGCACAGCATTACAATTTCTGCAGTACAAACCACCTGAGTAACACTGGGATGTGTCACTAGCAGTATTCAAAAATCCACTTTGACAACCTTTCAAGAGATTCTGGTCTTTTCTGAAACCTACTTTAATTTAAATTTCCCAATATCTCACAATATGGGATTTTGGTTTTAACTTTCATTTCCTTCTTACTGTTGTCTCTTGGTTCCCTGAGCCCTCTTGCTGCCCTTTACAAGTCTCTACACTTTACTTCCCCAAACTATTATCTAGCAATTTTTTCTTATATTGCCCTGCTTCCTTTCAGCTTCCTACGGAGCTTCTCAGCTCTACCATATCTGAGCATGTTCGATCTGCCTTACGTGATAAAGCTGAAGCAGTCCAACGCCTAATGCCATGGGATGCTACTGCAAGGAACAGGACTCTGTGCTTGCTTCAATATATTAGCTAAGGAAGGGGAAAATTAAAAAAAAAAAGAAAAAATGGAGAGTTACACAATGTGCAGTCTGCTATCTGACCTGGAAAAGGTTTCTTTCTGTGATTAGAGTTTGAGTTCCAAATTGATTTTCCCACCCTTACAGAACTGAACTCTGTTCCTCGTTATACGGGTGTAAATCTGCAGCACAAACTTTGAACTTCCAATGAGTAATTCTAGATTTATGCCAGGGTAATTGAGAGCAGAATGTAGCCTCTTGGTTGCTCATAAATACTACACTGTTTAGGATTTCTATCCTCCAACACACTTGTGAACGTTCCAGTTCTTTACCCTAACTCTCTTTTTTCCTTTAGGCTCCTCTACAAGTTGGCACAATAAATATTAGGGATTTTCAACAAAAATCATATTTGGAAATATTTTACTTCCAAATCAAGGGAAAATGTAACTACTAAGAATGTGTAAGTCAGAAGCAGCTTTTTTTCCCAGAGAGAATCTTTAAGAATGTAGAAGCAGCGCTTTTCAGCACTGACACAGGCAGCATGCGGCTCTTTTTCAAGGCTGCAGAACTAGTATTTTTTATTAAGTTCTAGACTGCTGTGAGTTCGATTAGCAGGCAGCTCAAAAAGTTCTCTAAAATCATATTTTTCAAACTGTTACACAACTATTTTGTAATCATTCAACTCATTACAAATAAAAACCATTCCAATAAAGTGTACTTTCTACTATTTGGATAAAGCTGGTATAAGTTTAATTACTCCAGTGAGTCTTGCTCAAGCAGGAAAGACTTAATTGTTTATATTATATGACAACAATTTGCTAGATTCAACAAAATAAGAATCCTTCCAATACTGTAACTTCTGTAATATAAAATTTATGCCAGTAGATTTTTATTTGCTTGCTGTCCACAGAAGCCAGCAGGATCACAGAGATAGCTTATGCATGCTAGTGACTTCGACCCACCCTGTTTGTCCACGTAACACCAAAGTACCTGGAGCTTAGAAATTTTTACATTATCCAATGGGGACTAGAGAATTGTTTTTCTTTGATCTGGTATTTTGAGAATCCCACACTTTCCCACTCTTTGATGAAATGCAGTTGGTTTCAATTAAAACAAATAAAAACATTCAACAGGAGATTTTCCCAACAGGAAACAGAGTTAAAGTGAGTCAAACCTTAGCAGCATACTTTTTGGATCATACCTTCAGCTGGGTGTGAATATCCCCAGTCATTTCAGACTTCAGCTTAGGCCACCCCAAATTCTCACTAATTATACCTGGATTTACATAGTACAAATGAAAGCAAAACCTTAAAGATGAACTATTCCTTAACAAGGCTTCAAGCTAGGCTGTTGAATGACTAGAATTTTAAAGGTCTCTGAGTAATCAGTTCTCCCTGATTTCAATGAAAGGGAGGGGAAAAATCCATTCCTAATTGCAGTGGTCTCAAGGACCTAAAGAACCAAGCCCACTTTCCACAAAAATCTTTCCACAGACAGAAATCTTTCCATAGACTTCAATGGTCACATGTGCTCAATAGTTCTCACTTAAGGACTCTGAGGTTGGCATTATATTATTCATTATGTAGATCAGTTCAAAGAAAATGTAGAAATTATTGGGGATGGTAGAAACTTTAGGACCATTATGAGATTTGCTTAAACTGGCAGGCCGAACTATTCAGAATTACTTCTATGAACTCTCTGAAACAAATTTGGCTTAAGCAGAAGCTCTTCTGAGCTGATTAAAAAAATGATCAAGGCTGGTTTTAAAAATTTATTTATTCAAATTCTCTTACTTTACTGGCAGCCAAGTTGAGGTCAAAACTCATCTGTGAATGGAAAAAGATCTTTTGAATGGCAGTGGGTTACGTAAAGGCTGAGACTTGTTGCCCAGAACAGAATCTGTGAGCGCTATGTTGAAAATGCTTGTCTGAGAAGTCTGAAAAGGATTTAGAACCTTAAAGCCTCAGATGCTTTTTAAATTATTTTGAATCTATATAAACAAATTGGTTTTCTCCTTTCCTGAATTTCACTCAGAGAAGCCATTGTTTTTTTTGCCATGACACCTGCTACGTGAGCAAAACTTCTATTCTCAAATGTCTTCCACCTTCCAACTCCCATGCCCCAGAGTTTTGACCCTAAAGGCAGGAGTCCAAGAGTATTTTTGAAGTCTATTAGAAACCTTCTTATAGCTATTGATTTTATACAGCTGAGACTGTACCATAATAGCAAAGGAAAGCAGCAGCAAACCCCAGTACTCTTTTTCTATGTGTTCCTGTAAAGAGTCATAGCCACAGACCAGCACCCAAAGAGCTGCACAGAGAACGAAAAAGAGCCTGTCCTCTCCTCAGGAATGGCAGGGGTGAGAGACATCATTTAGATTATGCCAGTGTTTCCTCACCATCACCTAATATGCCAGTCTGTTAGAAGAGAGCTGAACTGTGAAACGGGACAAGACCAATAAGCCATCACAGCTATGATGCAACTAAAATTATTGTGAGTGATGATGATCTTTCAGCCAGTAAAATGTAGATGGAGCAGAGTAGATACTCAGAAAAAGAATCTACCTGTAGGAAAAGCAAGATGGTAGATTACCTATCTATCCATCCATGTTTCTGTGTCAAAAATGTTATGACACCCTGGCCATTCATTATTTTCATGATCATTTTATTCATATACCTATGTATTGAACAAGCAAACAGTAACTAATGTATTCTTATGCTTACAGTAAGGGGCATTTATGAGTCATGGCTTGGATTCTGTGATAGTTTCATCATTACCCAGTCTGCTGTCCTTCATCTGATCAATAAAGGAAAAAATCCAGATTATTATCCATAGCCCATGACTGCACTTCAGTTAAAAATCCTATGACTTAAGATACCTTCTAATCCTTTTAAAGCCCTTAATTATATAGATTTGAAAATGTACCCTATAACTATTATGGGTCCAGATTGAAATTAATACTTGGTTTTCTTTCCCCTTTTAAAAAATTCCTGACTTGCCATCATCTTTTTTAACTTTAAAGATTCTATACTAAATCTAAAGTTTTATTAACAAGCAGCTCTTAAAGATGAGAACTGAAAGTCACCAGATATATTTTCTGCTTGCAACGCAACCTGTTTTGAAACAGTGTGTCTACAGAGTTTGTTAGAGGCATGCATAAATTACTGTACTTAATGAGCTATTTTAATTTTATTTCTCAAATTAAGTCAATGATGATGAGGTATAGATTAAAATGCACAAGTTAAATTATAGTGAAATAAACTAAGGCATACAAATAGCCTTCAGCTGTACACTAAAGTCAATGTACTTCCTAAGGGTTTGATCCTACAGCTCTAACACAACCTCATTTCTCATTGGCATCATAAGGAGCTCAGTCATCAGGTGCAGACTATAAAGACAGATCCATTTCAAGCCATCTATTGGAGCTTGCAAGTTGAAGCTGGTGGGAGTTATGCAGATACAGGACAGTAGCTGGCTCTGAGGTTTTTGTTAATTTGTTCACCACTCTTTGAAGCACAAAAACAGGAAAGGAAACCTCATGAAATATTAAAACGACCCACATTTCCAGGAAGGTTCTGAAACAATTAGAAACTGCTACTATAATGTATATATGCTAGTTAGTTCTCTAAGAAAGCCAGAAAAAATGTCATAGAAGGAATAAACTTTCCACTGATGTATAACAGCAGAGTACGTGTTTGGTTGTTATCCACTGGGCAATACAATGCATTTTGAGCACTTAATAAATAACTGTAAAAGCACGGGCTGTTATATTTCAGGCAATGGCAACTTCATTGGAAAATCAATTTAGATACTCCTCCAACTTTGAAGACATACAACCATCATAATTTCAAATCTGGAGTGGAACTTGACAAAGAGAATTATTAAAAAATACTAGGATAAAGATGGCACAAAGGTAATGTTTCAAAAGAAACTAGATCAAATATATTTAGAAAATCTACATTTCAGCCTGAATACTACTGAGCACAACTACACTTCATTACTCTTAACAGTATTTTTCTCCTACTTCCTGTCTGCACACTACTTCATTCTCTTTAAAAAATTTTCTTTCAAACTGACCTGTTTAAATTACATTTTAAATCAGGCAATGATCAATTTCACTGATTAATTACATGCAAAAAAGTACTGAAAAACTTATGTCTTCAGTACTTTTCTTCCAAATATTTAACTCTTAATTTTGAAAGTGTTTCATTTCAAAACATACCAGATGTTTTACTTCAGGATGTAAAAAAACCCCAACATTTAAAACATACTAGATCAAACAAAATATTTTTCTCTCACTAAAACAATTTAAAAATTTTAAAATAGATTTGCACAGCTGTAGGGCAAAAGAAGAGCTGATGTTGGCTAGCAGCTGTTCTGCAACACGCATGTTTCGCAAACGAATCATAATTGTCTCTCTTGAAACTTGTGCTCCCCCATCTGTCTGTTGTATCCGTTACAGAGAGGAACACGTCTCTATCAGATTATGAACTACATTTGGTATTATGTTAGAACACATGTCTAAACTTGCCCAAAGCAAACCTATCGAATTACTTCCCAGACAGCTGCCCTTCCTGCTAAAGATGCTTGACGTCTTTGTGGAAGAATAACATTGAAAAACCATTGAGGCTGCAATTTGAACCCTATTTACTTCTTCAACTGCTTGACCAACATTAGCCCATAGAATAGTTATTTAATTTTAGACAGGGAGACAGTGGGACTGGGTAGACAAATGAATGTGGCAAGGGAGCCTTTGAGAAGACCAGCAGAAGTCCCAGTTAAGACGTGGTCTGTACTGAGAGAGGAATCATTCCAGTAAGAGGATTAAAGGAGTAGAAGGGATTTTGACCATTCTAGGACAGACACAAGTAGGGATTCAACTCATGCACCTTTATAAATCTAAGTCTGAGAAAGCCAGCCCCAGCTGTAATTCTGCTCAACAGTCAGAAACTAGAGACTGGTTTGAGGATGAGACGAAACAAGCTCCTGAGATACCTATTCCCTTCCACCAACGATACTGTGACTCTCCCTTAAATATGACTAGATTACAGTTTAAAGTTACAAAGAATGTGGCAGAGAGACTGAATTAAACTATTCATACCTTTGTCCTCCTGCCCCAATATCATTCCCACTCTACATGTAACAGCCCTCTGCCCCTTGGCAATGTCAATCATGTTTGTCAATTGACTGGATCCATTTTTAAACAAAACCAAGCTTTTTTTTTTTTCCCAAGTACTTTTTTTTTAAGATTATAATAAATTGTCTAATCTGATTCCATCATAGCTCAAAGTCAGCCAATACAGCTTGAAGTCTTAGCCTTGCAACACACTCCCACCTTTCATTGATGACTAACAATTTTATGTGCAACACAAGACACCTATACATGACTTGAAGAACAGGTAACTGTCTCCAGTTCTCATCTTCATTCATATGGAAAATTGTACCCCAAGTGCTTCCAATCCAGCACCTAATGCCTTTGATCATCTACAGCTAGTCACACAGTAACAATCTGTGCACATCCAAAACTTTCAGAAGTCCAAGAAGTAATAACAGCAAAAGGAATATCTGTACTTGGGCAAACTATTAGATATAGCTATTTGCATATGAACCATCTCTCCAATCTTTAAGATTTCTTTAGGGTACTTAAGCTCCAGAGTACTACAGCAGAATTACATCAACATACTTTATAATTTATGTGACTGAAGTACACCAGGTTATAGGAAAACTTCATTAAAGCATTTCAAAAGGTATTTATATATAAAAAGCAGAAGCTTTGTTTTATCTTGGGAATAGCTTGTATGTATTTAGCACGAAAAAGAAAATTAATAGTCAATCAAATGACTGTTTTTCCACTTGTGGCTATGCTTTAGCCATTTAATTATTTCTGCCCACATCCCACTCCTTAAAAACCATTGCTTATGCAGGCATATAGGATGATACTACAATGTCTCTTACCACACATTCATCCTTCGGAGTGTTATTGATTAAGGATGGTCCTTACAGTATATCTTGGCTCAAAGGCACAAACTCACTCTTAATTTCCTCTCTTTGATTTATTCTCTGCTCTTAGGATACAAGAGCTCCAAGAATATCAGCCCAGAAGTAGCACAGAGCTATCTGGAATAATTTGTTACGCTATGACTGCAATTCAGCTGGCTTGATGCGACTGGTGATAGGATATACGCATTTTTGTCCAGCAAAAGGATCGAAATTACTTTCTCTAACTAGAAGAACAGTTCCACTTCTTGTCAGTCCAGATGTGTAAGGGCCATGGGACTGTGTATAGCCTAAACATACATGTTTATCCATTTACAAGTCAAACTGGGTCTGTCCTAAGGCGTTTAGGTAAATTTCCCACTTAATCCAAGTAACTATTTCAGCCCCAAAGACCCTAATAATATGAGGCACATCAGTGCTGCTTAGATGTTAGTCTGTTTGCCATCACAAAAATCCTAGCTATGTAGCCTAAGAAGGGCTCTCCAGAGGGTACCCAATCAACCTTCAGGCACAGAGGGGAATTAAGTACATGGGCCACACACATCAAATCACTTCCTGAACATTTCTTCACCATCTCCCATGAAGGAGATTAGACAGCTTTGCTAAGCAACCTGTTCCAGTACTTTACCTTCAAAGCACTTAGAAAGCTTTTCCCGGCACCTGGTGTTTTGGTACCAGCATGTGTTCTGGCTCAGGAGAGGTTTGGATGACAAGGGAGTCAGTGTACGGGGGCAGCCTTTGGCAGCAGGAAGTATTAGGGTTGTTGCTCTTGTAACTTGGGAAGTTGCCCTAAAATCTTTCTTGTGGGCAACACCTCAGTAAGTTTAGTCAAATTTTATTCTGTCACCGATCATATTTTTGAGAAGTCTAAATCCTCGGCTACTGATCTTATCACATCTCACACTGCATTTTTTCCATGGGATCTCAGGCCAGAATGGGAAAAAAATCCCTCACTATTACCAACTTTTACTTTTCATACAACATTTCTATAGTTTTTCTTTCAACAGATAATTTACCAAGGTACAGCAAAAGCACATAAAAATGTTTTTAATATAATAAAGCAAAAGATGGTCCACATATAAACACTTTTAAATATGTTTGCATTTTAAAAAACAAAGTCTCTGATCCTGTAAACATTTATTTGTATATTTAGCTTTTTTATAATCTAAGTGGCAAATTTTGGCAAATCAATTACTTAGTGGGAATTGTTCAACTAAATCTTTTTGAGTGCTCTTAAAATTCCTTTCAGATTTCTCCTACAGGATCATGAAAATGAAAAAAGAATAATTTGATGAGGCTATTATTTTGAGATTCAATTGCATCGGTTTTATATAGTGAAGTACGGTCTCTTCAATAAAAAAATGTAACCTACCATGATCATTAAATAACAGTGCATGCAAATTGCTGATTATTTTAAAATACTTCAGAGCTCCCAGCCTTGGATAATATTTGAAAAATTCATTAAAGAGATAGAATTACATGATCTGTAGCTTTGGCAACTTAACAATGTCAAACACCAGTATGCCTTATTAGCTCGAATAGCTCCATCACTGGCTGGTCCTCATTGTACCCGGAAGCAGACCTAAGCACAGGTAGAACTGTTAGTCTGTAACAACTTCTATTTTTGCTAGTAAGAGGAGATAAAGACCCTTTCCCATTCCCTGCTCTAACGAAGCAGACATTTGCAAATGCGGATCTGTGGAGAGCGGCTATACCTAACCAAAGGGCCCCTTGGGTGCAACTCTAAGTCTCCATACCACTAGCATGCCACACAGCTCCACACTGTTCCAGGCTCTCATCAGGTTTCTGCTTCTCTTTTCATGTTCTTTATCTCAGACGTACTTCAATCAATTCCCATCTCTGAACAACCATGGAAGCAGGATTCTGGGCAACAGCTCATCACATATACACAGATAGGTAAGGATGCTACCTAAAAAGTAGGTTGTGTCACCAAACTCTTTTCTTTACCCTCTCAGTACTGTTCAAGCACCATGGAGGCTGTCATTTGAGTTACAAATAACCAAGGAGCAATGCCCTGTTGGGTTTATGTTCACATCAACAGCTGGCAGATTCAAAGGACAATCTGTTGAGCATTCAGTAAAATGGGATTCCTCAGTCTGTTTTACCTGGGTACCAAAGCAAAGTCACATCAGCTTCCTCTGCAATCAGGTCTATAGTATTTCTGGTTGTGTGGGTTCCTGTCAATATCAAATTAAGTGAATTTGGCTTACATGGAAGAAGCTCATAGTGTTTCTTTAATCTATATTTCAGCAAGAGATTGAAAGTATGTATGCATGTGTATGTAGATTGGTTTCATTTCCACTTTAAAAAAAAATTCTCTAATGTTTATTCCATTTTGGTTTTTCTCTTATTTAATTCTTGGGCAACTTGGTCTTGATTTTGCCCATGCAATTACACCCAGGCACTCCAGAGTAACACACACATTTGAATAGTGATGAGAATTAAACCAATGTAAAAACCAGCATGAGTTTAAAAAGGCACTCAATAAAAAAATATATTTTTAGGATCAGTACTGGAATGTTCACTCAGAGAAAGAATAAATATGAATATAAGGTTAATAACTTTAATCTGCCATGTGTCAGTTCATAGCTAGGTGTGAAATCCATGAAGACTGATGCTTTACATTTCAAAACAAAGTCAGACCCAGTTTCAACATTCATAAAACAAAAGAGTTGATAGTTCTGTCTCTTTGCAGTATTTCCAATACAGAAAAATTAATCACTCAAATATATGTTATTCATTTTTCAGACTAAATGAGATAACTATGGATGAGCACCACTCTTTCAAGAGTAAGAAACACATATTCTGCATCTCACACATACCACTAATTTTTAATAGTTTTATACAGCTTCTTGTTTTTGTTCCAGTACATGTCCAAAAACTCAGATGCATATGCATGATTTTGGTTTTTTTGCATTTGGAACAGCAGGAAAAGCTGGGTAACTGTGGTGCAAGAATCTGTTCAACTGATTTGTAAATGCACAGGAAGTATTCTGAAAGAAGCAAGATTAGAAAACAAGGCGGTAAAGAAGGGCCAGAGGTGCTGTTTGTATTCATGTCCAAGAATGAATGGTTTTTTAAGCTCTACGTGTTATTATTTTTCCATATACAACATCTTGGACACCAAATACATTACAAATAGAAATGCATGCATCTGATGTCATGCAATGATTATAAGGACATCTCATTGAGTTTCAAGCCAAAACCGTAAAAAGTCATTTCAAAATAAGAAAATTACATTTAAAGACTTGTATGAGGCAGTAAAAGATAACTGCAGGTCAAAGATCACAGAATCACAGAATCTCAGGAGTTGGAAGGGACCTCGAAAGATCATCCAGTCCAACCCCCCTGCCAGAGCAGGATCACCTAATGTAGGTCATGCAGGAACGCGTCCAGGTTGGTTTTGAATGTCTCCAGAGAAGGAGACTCCACAACCTCTCTGGGCAGCCTGTTCCAGTGTAAGCAAAGATGATCTGTCCCTTTATAGCAGATACAGTAAACACACATGTAAAGAAAAGGGCACTGGACATCTAGAGACGGCTCTGTGGCAGGAAGGAAGAAAAACTACTACTAACACCTGTGATATTGTAACAGAATATCCCATTTAATTCTATCCCTCGTCACAAAATGCTTTTCAGGAGAGTACTGCAAATCAGAATTCATCTCTATTATAAAAAGTCTCAGTTTTAATAAACTGTATGTGTCTCTAATGTTTTGGCAAGTTGTTATAAATGGGGATAAGTCCACCAAAACATTAGGAAGTACCTAGGCCAATATGCCACACCAAACACAAAGATGCATTGTAATTTTGCACTTCATTCAGCTTTCATTTCAGTGACTTCCATTTCAGTTCAAACAGGTTGGATTTTTCTGCTCCTTACAATTTTTTTTTCCCATTTTGAAATTCTGAGCTGGTGTCTCCTGGAGTCTCTGTGCCAGGCGCGTTGCCTTCCCTGTGGCATTGCTGATCATCTTGCTCCAAGGGCAAGTTCTTCCTACCACGATCTCCCCTGACATTTCAGAGAGAAAATTTAGCTGAAACTTCTCTCAGATTTCAGACTAATTATCCATTCCCTCATGAAGACAGCATTTAAAATGCCTAAGGAACCCTTAAATTAGGCAAACTGATTTTGAGAATTAAAAAAAACTTAATGAGAAATCAAAAATTCACTAAAATGACCCCATACACAATACTGCAATACATATTTAAGATTTTCAGGCATTTTAAATCTGGTTTTAATAGATTCTCAATTCAGTGTTTTTATAACAGCAAAGGTGACAAGCCAATAAAAATATTTGGCAAGTCATTTTTTGCTAGAGTGGAACATGAGGAACCCAAGTTAAGACAGATACAACAATCTAACCAACTCCATGTCTGTCATCCTTGAAAGCAAAACTGATCTGTAATTCACCATGGAAAAAGCTACAAAACTGTGGTTTTGCTATAAAATGGGACTGAACATTTCAACCCAAATTGGGCAACAGAGTCAAAAAAGAAAGAGGAAAAAAAAAAAAGAATAAAAGAACTTAGAGGAAAGAAACTTTGTTTCATTTGGATTTAGTTTATTTCATAAGCAAAAGAATGTAACACGTGGCTCAGAAGAGCAAAAATTCAGGCATGATAAAGGAAGGAAAATTTCACCCCTTCTTTAAACTAATTTCCTATACAGCCATTGTATCTATTTATAAACTGTTTTCAAAATGCTACCTGGGCAAACGAAGAATTTGGTTCCTGAAAGATTTGTTGAATTGCGCGCAGAAGCCCAAAACAGGAGACACGCTTTTTGACTACCCTAGCACATTTTCTCCAGAGGAATGTTTTGTCCCTATAAACATGGCAGCAGCAGGGATCAAAACTGCAGTGTTTCATTTCAAGGATTTGCAGCAGAATACAAAATGACCTCCTTGGTTATCTCATCCAGGATGTTTGTATTTTTCCAAAAGCATATGCACGTCCAAATCTCTCAGTCTCTTTTTTTTTTTTAAAATATGTGTCAAACATTGCTAAAGACTTTGGCATATGTTCAGAACCATTATTATTAACACAAAGATTAACGTGGGGTCACCTGCTTCCAGATTATTGAGATTTTTCACTTCCATATTTATGCTATTTACCCAGGAACAGAAGTAGAAGCTGTAAGAATCTCTTTTCTTCTAATTAGGACATGGGACAAACACTAGAATTTACTAATCAAAAATATGCAGCAAAAGAAATAATGGGAAATTTATTTCAGGACAACAAAATCACCAGATGCCTTGATAAAAGATAAAAAGAGCATGTACATTTTCTGCAGCAAGATTTAGAGAAGCAAAGCAATGATCTGTCTGAAATGTATTACTTAAAAGTTGAGGAATTAGTCCAAAACAAATGCCACAGATTTGGTGCTTGCATATGTTCCAGCTAGGTTTAAAAAGGCCAGAATTTTCCCTAATATCATTCTGTGTCTTCTGTCCTCTGGCAAAAACCTTAGTCCACTGGCAGTGCATAGAACTGAGACCACCATTCTAATGAAAAAGAATGAAGACAGAGTAGGTCTTATTCCTTTCAAGAAGATATTTAGGATGGATACTTGGAAAATTTTTATTTAAGAATAAACGTCGTTAAAGATTACCTAACAAAAAGTGCAGGAAAGAAAGAGAAACCTCAGGCTACGCAGACACAAGGGAACAGCCTGCTATATGATTTCTGCTAAGGTCAAACAGGCAAGGCAGCTTTTATGACACAGAAGCTGTGGAAAATCCCTAGGAAATAAGAGATCAAAGTAAAACAAATCTCAAAAATAGGCCAATTTTCCCCAGTATTAAACTCTAGATCACCATAACTTCCATTTCCAACATATAATGAACCTAAGCAAACTACTTCTTTTTTTCTTAATGTCATGATTTTTATCACTCCTAAAGTAATAAATACTTCGAGGAGATTGATTTACTCTCTTTTTTAACATGAAAAAAAAGAGGGGGGGATGTCTCCACCTATTATATGAATGCTGTAATCAGATGAATTCACATAGAGAAGAAAAATCCTTTTCCCTAGGCCAGGCTTATCACAACATAATTCAGATAAGAGGACTCCTGCAAATACCACACGAGCTCCAGTGTAGGCAGCTGTACCGCAAAATAGAAAGAAGGTGCAGGAGGGCTGAAAGCTGAAGTCCTACAAATGAAGATTAGAAATCAGATGCACATTTCTTAATTGTTAGAACAGTTTACCAGTAAAACAGTGGAACAATCAAGGGTTGTGTTGACGTCTCCATCATGGTAACTTTTTTAGGA
>NW_010182589.1:27826-29528 GCF_000695765.1 Mesitornis unicolor | reverse complement strand
CTTTCCCTAAAAGGCAGAAAATAGTTCAGCTCCAATTACTGGAGACTGTTTGACTCAGAAATCCAGACCAGATATTCACAAAGTATTCACATCATCTAATGAGTCAGGTAACTTCACTTTTACAACTGAGGTTGTAAAACCATATACAACCATATAACAACTATAAAGCCCACCCGCAAATCTAAAAGTAAAGGAGACAGACAGAGCTAAGTGTGCATGCAGCATATTTCTCAGGCAGAAATAACCCTGACAGCACAGACTTTTTCGAATTCAAATACAGCCTCAAACAGTAAGAGAAAAAGGCAGCTGATATCACAGAAGTAAACCTGAGCTATTGAATTATTTTCCCAAACTACCACAGAATGGAAATAAAGACAGGAGTTTCTCCCCTAAAAAATACGTATTTTCTGTTCTTAATCCTCTGAAGAGGATAGAGAATAGCCCAAGTTGGTTACTTACTGGGCTGGAGGTAGATAGGAAAGAAATGTGCTTTGAGCACAGAGGAGAACTGGATCGATTCAGAGAAGGGCTACTTCTGCTTTAAAGAGATTTTTGAGAATTTCTAGCATGGCTATAGCTGCCACAGGGCTTACTTCCATCCCAGGACTCAGTGGTAGCTTTATTAACTGATGGCGAGACCAATCTGCTCATGCATAGCAGATATTTGCCTGAGGAGGCTGGTTTTTCTAAATGTTAAGGATGGTAACCATAAACATGGTATTTGCACATTTATACATACTTCTCCAATAATCTAAACCAACACACATATCATGAAAACTTTTTAAATTTTTTACGTAGAGGTTTACTGGCAAGTACGTAGAGGAAAGTGGAAGGGAGATGACATATTTTCCAAGTGAACGCAGCAAGGTTACCCCTTCTCATGTCACCTGTTAAAAGTAATGACTTTGGGCTGAAATAACATTTCTGTAGTGAACTACTGCAGAACACTGAGCAGCTGCTGTTGCTTGTACTCATCCCCCTTTTATTTAATGTGGATCAAGCAGTGAGTGAAAGTTGTTCTCACAAGCTCGTCCTTGACTAAGGCTGTGTGCCCAAAAGCTTGCCTTTTCCTTCAGCTGTATCAGCTGTTACAATAAAAGATACTGCATCTCCCTACAAACCATTCCTTTCATCAATGGAAGCTGAAATATCTGTGGCTGAAAGCACCATTTCCCCTCTGACAAAGGCAAATATTGAATTCAAAAGGCTGAAAAGAACCAAGTGTTGGGCATTCAACATCTTGATGAGATCTCATGGGGAAAAAAAAGGCTAAAAAGCACTAAGACTGCAGATGTCAGTTATAGCAGAAGCAAAAGAAAAAAAAATGAAAGCTGTAACAAATGAAAATATGTTAAAAAGGAACCCAGGCTAATGCTTTACTGTCTGCTCTGATTTGTCTGGCCTCAGTTTCTGTATGCTTGGAGCTGTTGCAGTCTGGCCCCAGGCGGGTGGAGGGTAGGAGCGTGCCACTGGAGGAATGAAGGCTTCTCACCGATACCTTCTCCGTCTCCAAATGCAACAGTGTTTGAAGGGCAAAGTACGCTTCATGCACACTGAGACACCAGGCCACAAAGGCCTGTTCATCCAGCAATGCCAGGAAATATTGTGTATTAACAGTGCTGTTTCAGATGTTTTACTTGGACCCAAGCCACACGCATATTAAAATGTGTGAAAAATATGATGTGTAATCAGTGTGATTCTG
>NW_010182589.1:0-27795 GCF_000695765.1 Mesitornis unicolor | reverse complement strand
AAGTCATCGTCCTGCTGACTGTACAGGGAGGGACTTGATTTCCATCTGGTACGAGTCTGTCTTGCTCTCCCTTGTTAATGGTATGAGGTTGATTCCTAGCAGCAGAGCACCTCCCCACCACCTCCAGAGGAGTCTGAGTCCCTCCAGGTTGCCTTGTGCAACTGAAGGAAGTGGAAATGACCACCAGGAGTACCATTACAGCCCTACACCTATCTCTGTAGGCTTTTCTTAGAGAGGGAGTGCAGTAACAGGGAGAAGCAAGACATTCCCCTACATCCTGTGGAGTTTACTAGAAAAACTGTATTAGGCTATTGATCTTTTTGGGATTCCTGTGAAACACTGAGGGTAGAGAAACATCACCATTATGGCACTAAGTGATCACTAACTGAGTGACTATTGTCCCCTGTGATGACTCCAGTTTCCTGCTAACCCTATCAAATCTGGCAGATTTGACCTTATGTTTTCTAAAGGAGGAAAAGCTGTGCATTTGCACAGTCTGATGAGAAGTAAATTACAGGCTTTTTAAGAGACAAGGGACATGACATAGGTGGGAGGAGGAAGGAGAGAGAATTGACACTCTGAGATAACTCATGAGTTTATGTAATTATACAATTTTCTTTGTCCTAGTGTGAAACTTAGTATTTCAATGAAAAACAATTATTCTACTATGAGGGGTAACACATATATTGCTCTCCTTTACTTCATTTTGTAGTTATCTGAAAAGTTTATTCCCAAAACTGACTTTGATGTAAGATCATGAAAGAAAATTGGTGCCATGCGTGAACAGAAGGAGGAACAGATCATCGAAAGGTCACTGATGAGTAACTACCCTGATTTGTAAAACACGCTGCCGAGCACACCATGGCACAGCTGCCCCATGACATAAAGGTCATTGGAGTTAAGGACTTATCAGCGCTGTTGTTTTAAATTCCTACATTCACAGGTTTATAACCTGGCCATAAACTTTGGCAGACAGATTACTATGGCTGAGCAAAATAGCACCTTCTGAAACATTTATTTGGCTGTGTCATTAAGCTGGCCTTCGCATGAGCCCAAAACCCACACTGACAACAGAGCTACTGTTTCCAAATAATGCAGTTTAAGAGATCCCCAATTTAAAGAATAAGGGGTCACATCACACACATCACAGACATTGCCTCAGCTGCAAAGTTACCACAAAAGGCATTGCATACTTTCCTTCAAAAGCATAAAGAATTGCAAAAAGCATCCATTGCAAAACTGTCACTGTACCTTCTTATTTATTACCTACACATGATAGTCTACTATCCAAAGTTCATGGCTTTTTCAGGGCCATTTCAGTCTTCATGAAGAAGCCTGAGGAGAAGTGGGTATGAATCGTAGCCACTTGTCCCCAGGCTCCTTCTATGGTTCAGAGAATCATACCGCCATACCAGCATTTTATGTATTGTTTGTAAAGTACAGAATAAAAGCAAAATATTTACGCTACTTTTTGCATTGAGGCGAGTTGAAAGTAGCCCCAAAGCTGAGTGTTTCTTAATGCCACAAAATGCCTTCCTGAATACAGTCCCCCTGAAAAACAGCTGTATGTGGGTTTTTTTTAATGCATGGTATCTTTATAGGATGAAAATAACTTGCTTTGAAAAAGCACTTGAGGCAAAGTTTACCATTGCTTAGATAAATGTTTACAGTAGGATTTCTAACTTCCACAAAGTGAAGATGCTTTTCAACATTTAAAGAAAAAAAGCAGATGCATATCTCCACTTCCTGTATGAGAGTTTCTTTGTAAAATTACAGACCTGATCTGCAGAGTTCAGCAGTAAGATTGCTTGCATATGTACAAAATAAGATTGTTTTAATACTGCTACACATTTCTTCCCTTACAATCTGTACCAATTGCATATACTGACACAGTGTCTGAATTTGACTTCAAGCATTTACCGAAGAAGTAATCTGAGTTAATATTGACTCAATTATTAATAAGTGTCTGATACCAATATGAAAACAATAGCTACATTACAAAGATTTGTGATCTTTGCACCTACTGGTATATTGGAAAGAATTCCAATCCCATGTTATCTTTGGACAAAAGAAAATTGTATTTAACATCTAGCTTTACAAAAGTATATCCACCAATAAATTATATTTGAAAAGAAAGACAAATTACAAATGCACACATACAAAGATAAGCAACTAAGAAGAGTAATTGCTTAGCTGAACACAAGAAACATACAAAAAGAAAAACATGTGAAAACAGATATATTGTGATCCAACTGTATTACTGAAGGCCATTATATTTCTCTTGATAATAATGAATAATTTATTTCAAATACATAAGTATAAACTTACCTCGTTGGTCCTTAGAGCAAACTATTTTACTTACATAGACCTAAAAAAATTGTTGATGAAAAGGCACATTACCTTCAGACAACACAGATGTTTTTCACAGGCTCTAAATTAGTAAGGATCATTAAAAAAAATCAATATTACAAGAAAATGTAGCCATGTTAACACCAATGTAGCCATGTTAACACCATTTATAGCAGTTGTTGCATTAAAAAGAAACCAGATTACTCCCATTAACATTTAGAAATCTGTTACTTAATATGTTTAAATAGTTGAACCGACAGTTCAGTGTGCTGAAATCACAGTTCACAAATAAGGTTAATGGTGAAACAGTGGCAAAATCTGCAGCAACATGCTGCACTACACAGGATATCACACTTGCGAAATGCTCTCATAAAACAAATAATGCCAGTCATTATCAGGTGCTGCGCCACAGACTACACAGCTGATTGGGAAAAAATCCAGTTCTGTTACAATTATTATCAAATATTTCTTTTTTTTTTAATGTGGTTTAGTTCATAGATGTTAAGCACTTGTTCTAAACTATTGTATTTAAAAACTAACAGTGGATTTCTTAACATTTGAGTAATCCATAAAAGCAACATGTTGATTTAAATTCAAGCTATATATTAACTTCCCTATTAAAACTGCCCTCGGTATTTGACTTAAAGGTGGCACATTGCTGTCTGAAAACACCACCTGAAAAACACACTGTTAGGAATTGGACAGACTGACTGCAGAAAATAAACAAAATCAGTAAAAGACCCTTATTCATTCTGGATTAAATTCATCCCTGTGCAGAGTGCTGGCACAAGACTTGTGTACTTCTTATGTCTCACTTAAGTCCCATTTTAGGAATAAGAGCACATAAATTCATGCTGTCATAAATATTTCTTAGACTCTGTAAACTATGTCTTTCCTCTCTTCAAGCATGTGAATTTCTGTCTTTCTCGCAGTACCCTGACCCTGATGGAAAATGAGCAAATCATTAACTCTCTTCTATCTGAACTACCAGTTATTCCCCTGATTTTCCATGGGTATACACACAAGTTTCAGCTACACTTTGGATAATTTATCACCACTGTATTGTTCTTTAATTTTCTCCTAATCAGGGCCTATTAATGGAATACTGAACAACTTCCAGGTTTTATTTTACATTTTAGCCTTCTATTTCTCTAGGAAGACTAATTACATCAATTGGAGCATGGTAGAACGAAAATAAAATGAAAGTTTCTATTTTAGAATTCATGCAGGAGTTTACTCGTGTTACAAAAATACTTCTTTTTCCACTATTTTCCTATTGAGATGCAGAATTTAGGGACATGCCAAAACTTTTTCCAGTTGGAAGCACTCTGTCCAAATGCCTTCCGGTAGGTACGTTCCCCAAAATTTCAACTTTCCATGGAACAGTGCAGCTTAGATGATTTAGAAAAGTATGCCACAATGAAATGAAAAGAAAATATTGTTGTTTTTCTCTGGTTCAGCGCTAGTGCATTGAAACAGGACCTCCACGTCTTGCTTCAAATCACTCCGAAATCCCATTAAGCTGCACTTCCCAAGCCCATTATGCGGTGAGGGAAGTAGGTTTAACCACTGCTTTTGCATGAGGCATAGCTTGCTATGGTGCTGCATCTCCTGCGATGTGGCACATGGAGCCACATGCATCAGTGTCACAATCATGCACCGGCAAAACAGGCAGCTGGGGAGATCAATTGATTTGGGAGCTGGAAGAAAGCAGCAAAACAACTGCTGTAAAGGTTGGCCATGGCAATGGTGCCCCTGAGCCATACCAGTGCAGTCTGTATGTTCCTAGCAAGGAAACACAGTGTCTTATCCTGGATGCAGAAAATTAAATTTTGCCTACGCTTCTGATCACACTGTGGAAACTGTATTCCTTCTGGGAGTCTGGCTTGAAGACAAGAGTGTTTTGCTCTCTGACAAGCTGCCTTACAACCAAGACCATGACAGTAGAGAACTGAAAGCAACCCTTTGTTTCAACAAAACAACAGGGAATATTTTGTTGTCTTTACAGTGATATATGATGCTTCCATTACAAAAATCAGAATGCATTTTGACATTTCTAAATGTAAACTTGCAGTCTGCACATCTACACATACAGACAAGGCCAAAAATTATTTTTTTTATCTCACCTTAGCATTAGAATACACTTCTGGATATTTATTATAGGCCAACCTTTTCCTAACTCATGAGATCTAATGAAGTAACTTTTATTATTAATGGACCAACACCGAGCAAGGCATCAAAGAGTCTATGTAGAAATACCCAGAAAAACTAAAACTTACCCATAAGTCTGTAATTCTAGCTACTGCAGGAGACAAAAACAAGCTCCCCCAACATCTACAATTAGTTGTGACATGTCATACATTGCTAGAAACAGACTTAGCAAAGCTTGATAACCTGCCACGCTGGATGACATCACATAACCCCATTTATCCATCCTGTTCCACTGATTGTTGTTACTGACTTTGCAGTGCCTGTAGGAGAAGATTCTTTACTCAAAAAATGCACAGGCTAATCTCTAATAATGGTGTTTTTGTACTGCATCTCATCTAACCAGGGAAGTGGTTTAGTCACCATCCCTGGAGCTGATTAAAAGACAAGTAGATGTCGTGCTCAGGGACACGGTTTAGTGGTGGGCTTAGGGCTGGTTTGATAGTTGGACTCGATGATCTTAAAGGTCCTTCCCAACCAAAACCATCCTATGAAATCTGTCTTGTGATTCCTGAACGCTGCCAGTTACACCTGGAAAGCTACATAATTTAAAACAAAAACCAAACAACCAAACCAAAACAAAACAAATCAAATGCCACATCCCCACCCCCAAAAAAAACCAGGAAGGTAGGTTGTGGTGAAATTTTCCTGATTAGGAGTATAAAGGCCACTGAGAACAGCATTCCCATCAAACAGTAAAGAAGATGCTATATCTGGGTTTTTCGTCAGACTGACAGCTGCTAGACATAAGGAAGTATGTGTTACACACTAATCCCTGAGAGTGTTTCCATTTCGTGATATCTCTGTTGAAATCTCTGAGATACTAAACAACTAATACAGAAGAAGTGTGTTTATTTTATGATCTGGGAGAAGATGAAAGATGGCAGTTTGGACTGCTCAGCAACAGTTGTAGCAAAGATTTGGGATTCATATGAATAAGTTGTTCCCATTAAGATGTTTACCCTTCACCCAGAATGCTGCTCGGTACAGGCAACCTCAAAACATTAAAGAAATTATCTTCATTGTTTGAACAACGTTGCTGTTGATGCACTGCCCAACTGTACAAAACTGTATTTCATTTGGCAAGATTTACAGTGAAATAAAACCATTTCAAAGAGCATTCCCTTTAAATTGTCTCTGTGTTACATAGATGAAATAAATTCTTTCATTCCAAAGATAGCCAAGAACACAGTTCCCCCAGGTTTTAGACAGATGACCTACTAAAGGACAATTAAGAGCATACACTGAGGCACTGCTCTGCAAAACACATAGGGGACACTGCTCTAAGGACTTGCCTAAGCTAACGGCTGCAAATAACTGCTTGTGACATCTGTCCTCAGCATCTCAGAAAATGTATACAAAGAAAATGCATGTCATCTGGACTAAAATGTACAACTGGCAATGAAACACTATTGCTCCCACATACATAAAATGAGAGAGTTAGAAAAAAGGGTTATCAAGAGCAATGAAGGGGGAAAGAATGAAAACACAGACCCCAACATAAGAAAACACAGATGGAATGAAAAGATAGTTATAGAAACAAATAAACAATAAAATAAACCTTAAAACACTTAATATCCTGCATGTTCCTTTCTGAGCTAGGATTTATTTTTCCTTTAGTGCATTTCTATGCTATCTCTATATGAGCAATCAAGACATCTTTTGGACAGAAATCCCAGAATCAGTGACACCAATAAAACTTACTGACTTTAAGAAGTTCAGGATTTTGACCCTCAGCAGCAGTGTCCCATATTGACTTGGAAGCACTTTTGGCATTGGCCAACAAGAGCAAACCAGAAAACCAAACCACTGAAAGTCCATGCTTCCTCTGCAGTGAAGGTCAGCAATGTGAGCTGTGCTCTCAGGCCAAGATTCATGCTATAGCTCAGGCATCTCTGCCATGACTTTAAGCAAACTACATCCTCCTCTGCTGCAGTTTGGTATTTTACATATGAACCTATGCTGCTTCACATGTAAGCCATATTTTCTAGGGTTTGACAGTGAAGAGAGCTGCAGTGTACTCCTGTGAGCTGAGCCCAGGGCTCAAACAGGTGCGTACCCCAGGCCTGGGAACCTGGTACAGTGTGGGCAGAAAAGCAGGCAAATGGGCAGCCTTCCATGGTGCCCTTTTTCTTTTGGATATCCCCAAAACTCCTGTAGCTTTTCACTGGACTGCTTTTGGCCGCTCATGAGGAAGATATCTCCACACTAGCTCCTTCTGCTAAGAAACCTTTACATGAGCAACCAGGCCTACCTGCTTTTGGGTTGTAATCCTGGCACTAGATGAGTTAGTGACAAAATCTGCATTAATTTCAGAAGGACTCAAACCCTGACCACTGATGTATTGCTATTGTCCTCGTGTTGTCCTAATATTCTTCTTATTCTAGCTGAGAAACATGTTCCTCAGTGTTTGCTCTCTGGTTACTAAGTGTGCCTCAGTTTCCTTGTGGACACCCACTTTCTCCTTGCCTTGACACTGATGGAAGGATTCCTCTTGCTTGCATCTCCCAGGTTTTCCACTTCTAGGAGACAACTCTTAACAACTCACTGAGATGACAATGTGTCTCTTGCACTTCCATCTGCAAGTAAACTTTTTATTATACCTTCACTCACCAGATAACACTTCCACTGAACTGATGGGAAGACTAGAGGACACTTCTGTGTGGAAGTACTGCAGTATTTTCTCAGATACTCAGTTAAGACTTTGATACCTCCCTTGCATTTAGCTCATGACACAGCAATAAAATTTTCTACCTTTATGACTTAAAAAGGAACAAAATACGTAATACTGACTGAACACCTGAACACTGATAGTAACAACTCTTGAATAAATAGAAACATGCCTTTACAGAACAAAAAAACCAAATTACCTCAGTCCTCAAATTGCAGGTAAGTGATGCAAAGATGCAGAGCAAAGAGCAGACACAAGTTTCAAAGACTGCCAGATGTTGTTCTTTTGCTACTGCTACCACTAGCATTCAGATAAAAATCATGCACACGTCATCCCCATGCCACCATACGCCAAGTCCCACAGACAGCAGAACCATATGGTTACAACCTTTCTGTTTATTATCACGTTTAACCAGACTACAGAAAAACATTCTCTATTATGACACTGATTAAATTATTAGATATCTTGATACCACTGAAATGCCCAGAAGGATCAACTTGAGGTTTCTTTTATGAGAAGAGATTCTTAGAGTCAACCTGAAAACAATGAATTGATGACAGTAACAGCTGGTAGGAAAGAGGAGTACTCCAGTCGAATAAGAATCAAGACTGTGTGCTATCATATAACGTTGCTTAATCTCAGTGTCACAAAAGACCAGTTTTGCCATCAGCAGTAATCCTTAAAACTCAGGAAGAATGGAGCTTTGTTTCTGGTTGTTTGAACTGACTCAGGCAATTTAAGTTTAACTCAGCTTCTCAAATGACTTTATCCATCTAACTTTAATCTCATAATAGCAGTCAAAAGGGACAGAAAATTAAGATAAAAATATAACATTTGAACATAAAATATAGTTCTGCTTTCAAAACCTTCCTGGCAAGGTTTCAGCCAAACTTTGCCCATGTCCAGCTTTTATTCATAATAAGCAGGAGTGCAGCCCTGTCAGCAGTTTAAGAACCGTGCTAATTATGGAAAAAGTAACTCTCAACTCTTTTCTAAAAAGAGCTGCTTCTGAATTAACACAGTTATCTCCCCCTTCCACATCTTCTTTATTCTCCCTAATGTAAAAAGTCCTAATAAAATAAATTGCAGTATGAACCCAACTGGGAGGAGGGCTTTCTTCAGAACCCAAAACAAACAGAACTGAATGGTTTTGGATGCTTTTATTGGGTTTCAACAAATCCCAATTTGAAGCAATTTTGTTCTTATTTAAGGAAAAAAAAGGTTGTTGATTCCAAAACAGGCATTTAGAGTGAAATTCACTCTAGCGCAGAAGGTCACTGGAAGATGTATTTTCTACTTAGATCCCACTAAAGCCTTCAAAACATTAAATAAGAGATGCAGAGATCCTCAGGATTGCCCTTCAGTTCTTAGACCCAAAAAAACTAGTGAAGAAAGATGAAAAATTGCTTATTGGCTTTCAAAGGACGGAGTAGGTCCATAGTTCTCATGCTCTTACATCACAGGATCACCTGAGACCACTAAATGACTGAGATCTAGCCAAGTCTCTGTCCTTTCCCCATATTCTTAATTTATGTGGGTTTTTTTCTTACTTATTTAAATTGAACTCAATGTCTAGACAAATATAACCTGTAACACTGCCTTTCAACTGTGGTCACATTGCAGACCATTTTTTAAGAAGCCACTTATCCTGAAGCCGCTCAATTCCAACACACATTTTTCTTTGGAAACTTTTTGATTTCGTAAAAATTGTACTAGAATGATGTGAAGGGAGCTAGATGAAAATACACTTGTGTTACTGCGGAATGACACTTCTTGGTTATGACCCATCTTTCTTTCTTGTATCCACAATGTTTACTTTTCCTTTCCTGGTTATGGGATTTTACTTTAGCACTCAAATCATCATTTACAGACCCACCACTTCTATATTTGTTCTCTCCTGACTTTTCAAGAAAATGTGTGAACACAGTTAACTCCATTGCAATAGTCCTAATACTGAAGAATCTGAATGGGGAGCAAAGAAATTTTCATATTTTCGCTAGCAGGGAAGGCCTCTGTATGGACCACCTGGAAGTACTTCTTCAACCACTATGCAGTATATTGGAGGCCACCTCAAGAAACCACAGACCACAGAATGAAAATCCCTCCCCTGCAACAATTACACACAGTCACATATAATGCTCAAAGTATGAAGTTCTCTGAACAACATACATTCTAATTAACATACAAAACCTATATTGCACTTTCTATTTAAAAATAAGGCATTTTAAGCTTATTATGTTTGTTGTCACAAATCCACTGTGAGAGAAACCTTAGGAGTAAAACCTGGCTTTACTGAAGGACAACTTCTCACCGATTTTACCCAAGAAGTATTGTTTGCCATTCCACAGAGTGGGGAAAGAAACATGGAAGCTTCAAGCTGGTCAAGAAACACACTCTGAAATAATTCAGTAATTCAGAGTTTCCTATCTGTTCTATCACCACTGGGCTAGACTAAATCTCTTTCCCAACAGACCACCTAAAAAAAACAAATTATTGTCCACCGATAACAATGAGCCAGAAAAAATATGCAATTAGCCAACTGAATAATTATGGGGGTTTTTTTGTATACTTAAAATGTTAAACAAAAAAGAAAAGACACTCATATTTTTCCCCACTTTCAACTACTGTCCCTAAACCCAAAAGAATTACACTCAAAAACCTATCAAAAACAAAGCAAGGATTTGTGAAGGGCCAAGAAAAACAAAAAACTACATATAAAAATTGAGTTTACATAGAGATACTGGAGAGCCACATAATTTACTTTTTCATGTCCTTATCCTACAAGTCTTTGTACACTCACTCACATACACAGTCCCAGTGATTCTCTAGAGTATTCCTTGATATTGCTTTCATTAGCTCTTTTCCAAGAACAGGAATTTCTTCTACCCCATAGTTCAAGCATGAATGCACTAGCAGCCTAAAACCCACTTGCAAATCCATTAAACCCAGCGGGACTCTTCACTTGCATTAAGTTAAGCTTAAGCATAAATATATGCAGAATCAGGACCCTCTAACAGATTTATGTTGTCTTAAGCAAGGCAGGATTTCATGGTTTATGTCAATTTCTTTTTAATATCAATTTTTTCCTTAGTAAGAAGTTCTGGAGCAATATCAGTTCCCTATTTTTCAGTATTACTTTTGATTTTAGGTCCTTCCTGTGATGATAGGGGGCTTATTGGTTCCTGAAACAGAAGGATCTTTGTTCAGAACACCTAATATTTTTCCTGAACGGCATAGTAATAGTTTCCTCTTCACTTTTCTAGTTTTTCTGGAGGAATTTTGACCATTTTAGCTTGTTAATGCACCCTCAGTGATGCAGTTACAGATGCTGTATGCAAACTTCTTTTTCTTTTAGCCAGACTATTGACTCAGCCCATCCTTTAGCTACACTAGGAGTGAAAAATTACATTTCCACTTACAATGTTGTAGAACTGGAGTCATTCTACTACATGTCTAATACTTTGATATTTACATCACATTCATCACTGTGGTGCATAAGCAAATACAAGAAACAAAGAAAGCACTTGAAAGCAGTGAAATCTTTCTTTCAAAATAGACTGGAGCAGCCTTATGTGATCCAGTGATCTTCTTATGGGTTAACTTACTTGATAAAACAAAGGATCTCTTGTAGAACTTGGTGTTGCCACAGCATGTCCACTCCTGATACCTTAAATGCATTGGTTAGTTACCTGCATAGCTCGTTTACCTTTGAGACATGCTGCGATCCAGCTTGAAACAGAACAACAAATAGAGAAAGGTTTCAAATGTATTTTGGCATCTAATTTCCACAAAAAGTGCTGGAAGCTCACAATGTAAATGCAGTTTAAAATTTATCCCATAGGAATGCATTGAATACACATGGGATGAAGCACATATCCATGCTTAGGGATGGTATTTAGACATCTGTGTACAGGGACATTGATCCAGACTCAGAAGTGTAAAAGCACTCTTACATCCATCCCAATGACCAAATCTGTGAAGGTACTTAAGCACCTCACTCCCACTGACATAAACAGGAGTGAGTCAACTCGGTAATCTGGAACATCTGGATTTAATCCTAGTTTTGAAGTCACTTGTGTCTAGTTTTTAAAGGCATTTCTTGCCTAATATACTGGTAAGTGCATAAGGGTACTTTGAAAAATGCCTGTGTACTGACACTCAAAGAAAACCTCAATAAATTTCTATTTGCATGATTAAACACCTTGAAAATCTAGTCTTGATTTGTAAATTGGGGCTTTAGATATATCAGTTAAGACCAAATTCTCAAAAACATTAAGGCTTGTAACTGAAAGGAGGAAAGCAGAAGGCTTTGACAATTGTGAGCATCTTGCCTGTAGGGATTCCTGAAAGTTTCACACATTTTATTGATTTTTACTAAACAGTTAAGCACAATCTGTGACTTCATATTTGCAATTTAGCGTATTTTTTTTTAACTTAGGGTCCTCACTGACCTCCACTGAAGTTGTCAAAAATAGTTGCACTAATGTTCCCACTAATGAGAACTGGATTTGGTCTTTAGAGAGTGAAAGAACTAAAAGGAGTTTTACATTACTAAATAACTATTTGAAGGAATGATTGCAGCAGGCAGAATTCACGCATTCAAACATATACACCAATATGTTTTTACAGAAAATGTTTAAGACATCATTTAATATTCACAGTTCTGGAAGCCATTCGCTTCTCTATAAATTGATTGTTCTTGGCAATCAAGCATTCCTGATGTGCCAAGGAGATTTAAAAAAAAGACCCAACAAATGAAAGCCAACATACAGCAGCATTATGTCAAGACTGATTTTAAAAAGAGAGAGAATGAGATATCACTGTACTGTATTTTTTGGTAGGACTTACAGTAATTTTTTTATATTGCATTCAACACAGGAACTGTTTTTAAAATCCAGCTGATTGATGATCATTGCCTATCTCTGCAGTGCTATTCCCAATTTAAAGGTGTGGAACTTGGGCACACAGAAAAATGTTTCTCTGAAATCAAACATGACACCTTACGGCAGTGCCACAAATTTCAAAGCCCTGCAGCTTATTGCATGATCTTTACCGCAAGATCATCGCTGTTCTTTGTACTTCATTTAAGATGAGATATTTAAACCATTTCAACAGTTTGGGCTTTTAATTGGATTTGTACCTCCAGTCACCTAGGAATTTCTTTAATTCCCATGCATAATTTACAATAAGAATGTGCTACTCCTGCTTCTTAAATAATAATAAAGTTTCTAATAATAGAGTAACATTTAATGTCCTACTTCTAGGGATAAAGCTTGCTGAATGCACCATACAATGACTTCTTTAATAAGGAGGAGCATTGTGGACTCATTGGAGCTTTTAGTAGAAAGTGAGATTTCAGAAAAACAGTGCCCCTTTATAGTTCTTACAGTACCTCTAGGAAAATCTAATACCAGCACAGTTCAACATGGAGAGAAGAATCTATTACCCATGACTATATTTACATTAAACTGCTTCATAATAAGGAGTCTGCTACTTAATATAAGATGCATCCTGCTTAAGAAGCAAAATACTTCAGAAAAATTAATTGCCGATGCACACACAATTTCACTACTTGGAGTTTCAATACCTTTTCATCAACAGACATTATGAACACACAGCCAGCACAGGCTGCATTGACATGGTACCAACACCAGATCTACACTGAGGTTCAGTGCTGTTTCTACAAAAGAAACTGAACCAATGGTAACAACACTGGGAAAATTTTGCCAACTCTTGCCAGCAAGTGTAGGACTCCTATGCAGATTTTTATAACAAAGAAATGAAAATTCTTTAAATGTGCCGTAATTGAGTGCTGCTAAGTTAATCCTCCCAAAAAACAGCAAGTATCACCCAGAAGTTTGATATTAAACTTTTCAGGGTGATCATAGCTACCCCATAGTGGGAAAAACAGGATGGAATTGAAGGATCAGAGCCTTCTTTCTGAGGAGCAGACTGGAAATTAGGAAATGTATCCTAAAAAACAGTTCCCATCCTGTCCACCCACTCACTCTATTAGCTCTGTTCCCAGCAGGTCTGCTTTTGGCAAGTAAGCCGTCTCCTCTATAACTCCCATTCAAACTATAAAACAAGTGAAAATTGTTTCGTCTGCGTTTTAGCATTTTCTAGGTATTTATTTCAACCTGAGACATCACCTCAGTGGAGGAGTATTTTATATCAAGGTTCTTTCTCTTATGGGTAATAATGGGAATAATATCCATGAAAGAGTCAAAAGGACCCTGAATTACTTTTCCAAGCCCAAGTGATGGTCCCACTGTTCTCAAAAGCAGCACGGTAAGTCTTTGTACATTATGTAAGTATAGCATTGCCCAAAATACACAAGGGTCATCTTAGTCCTTGTTCAATAAAATATAGCCATTTATGTGTAAAATGCAATACATTGGGTTTTGATAAGACAGCAGCTATCTCACGAGATAAGAATGATGGAATGTTTTCTGGCGTGACCCAGATTTCTTTTTCTTTTTTTTTTTTGCATAGTCATGATGCCAAAAACTAATACAGATTTAGGGTAGAACTTAAACAATTGGTCATTACTGAAAAAACTCCACCTGAACATCTAATTAATGACTGTCAACAGAGTAGGTAAAATGAAAAATAAATATTTTATTCATCTACATAACCACAGCAAGTCGAAACAACAGTTTTCCTCAACCATGTGAACTTACCCTGCAATACTTGGGTCTAACTTTATGAAAAAAAGATTTTTAAATGCTAAATGCCTTATATCCTAATTTTACACAGGAGAATTGCTATGGCTTTAGCAGAGTTCAGGAGTCTAGAAGGCTCAGCTGCTCAGTTCACTATAAAAATGATTGTGTGAATCAATTTCTGACACCTGGTTTATTTAGGTGGTTCTTACAATCCACATTTAGGAAAGATACCTCCAGAGAAATAAGTGTGTCCAAAGCAAAGAAACATATAATTACTTCTGTGCCCTCAGCTGTATCAGAATGCATCCTGCAAGTTTAAAATTCATGAGAAGAAGAGAGATCAGTAGAATGATCTGCAGCCTGAAGTAATTTCTCAGCTGGGAATTTCCTGGAAAATTGTGCTACTCCATGCATATGAACATAGCAAAAATGTGTGTATATGTGTTTGCAAGGATGCAGAGGGCACTGAGCACTGCTCACATGCAAAAGGGAGTTACGCTAATTCCTGAATATTCCCTAAGCTGAAATCCAGTACCACCATCTACAGGTAGCTATAATCCCATGGCTAAAGCTTAAGTCTAGGAGATTGGAAATTCCTCTTATTTCGTACCCTGAGTCGGAACCTTCCCGGCTCTGTGATTGATGCTTCACCTTGTGAATATATGCTATGGCTGTCAGTAGGTCCAGTAGGAGTACTCCAATGGGAAGACAGGAAGGATGGTCCAGCTTTGTGCCTTCGATGCAATTATCAAGAAAATAGCTAAGTGCAATATCTAATAGAAGTCTGTATTTAATAAGGTAAGATCCTCACAGCCAGGTGCTTCACAACAGAATATTTTATAGCAGCTTGTCTAAGCTGGTGCCCAGGATAAGTTTTCAGGGACTCAAGACTCTGTTTTACATAATATCTCATTCTAGCTTTACCCTCTTCATTGCCCCTCTCTTTAATTTACAGTTTGCAAGCCCCCACAAGGATGTCAGTTTAGAATCGCTAAAAGCCTGCTTTAATAAATGACTCGATCATTGTGTAGGGCTGGAATGGGAAGCTGAAGTCACACAGACAGGAGAGGTAGAATTGTACCCAGGAGAACATGTGATTTCATTCAGTTTGTTGGTGAAACTAATACAGTAACATAGAGGTCATAGCAAAGGATATAGTAAAGGACCAGGAATGGTACTGTCTACCAGTCAGGCTTTTCACTTAATAATATACTACTTTGTCTAATTATAATTTTAAAAATTCATGTGAACCCTCCATTCAACTTTTCTGGGTGTTGATACAGAGATTGAGTTTGGATTGATCACACGACTGGCCTGAAGTGGCCAGCTTACCTAGGCAGATTACACTGTAGATGATTTCCATGAGGGGCTGTTACACAATTGTATGTATCTACCTGCTATTTGTGCTTTTAAAAATCTTCCCTCTAGTTGCAAAAACCTTCAGGTGAACTCAGTTTGCTTCCTACTTAAAAGCTTGCAGCCTGATACAAATATTGGGACTTAAAAAAGTATCTCGAGCCTTCTTTTTACAAAAAGAAAGATATATATGTAGAGACATATATATTATAAAAACCTCTAGTAAATACACTTGGCATGATGTGTCACTGAAATTTCAACTTTAGATGTTCTTCTTCCCCTACACTAAAAAAGGAAAAAAAAAAACAAAAAAATTTCCCATGTTTTGTGATTTATCACTGGCAAGAGACTGGAAGAAATCTTTTTCTTTCCTATCTAAAAATGAAAAGGAGATAGTTCACTAAGTTGCATTTGGCCGTGTTTATATGCTGCTGACAAAACACAGAGAATATGTAGATAGGATAATGCACTGCTTATTTTGTGTTACTTGATGGAAGACGTGGTGGATAACTTGTTTATGGATAACCTCCACTGTGAAATTCTTTTCCTGCTATTTAGTGTGGCCAGATCTGCAATATTTTTCATTTAGAGAAAATTTTATGAGCCAAGAAACATATCAGCTGTGGAAATTATATTTGCAGCATCTAGAGATGGAGAACTGCAGAACAGACAAATAAATCACTCTAATAAACACCGGATACAAAATTGTAACAAGGGGCCTCAGGGACATCTTTGTATCCCTTCGGCATATCATTGGTTTTCATGGTCTAATAGCAAAACGTAATCCAATACTCTAGGGAGACTTAGATTTTAATGTATTTCAGTAGCTTTTATTTGATTAAAAGGAAAGGGAATGGAAGATAAGAGAAGGAAGGGGATCGGGAAAAGGAAGGAAAGGATCAAACTTTTAACTGAACTACCTGCACATATTTATTACCTTATTAAATGGCAGGGCTGTGTAAATTATATGCAGTTCCTCCAATAACTTTCAGCAGTTTTGTTTTCTCCTGTTCTACATATAGAAAACATTTAGTTTTCACAGTACCAAAGGAACTGAACTGCAATATTCATTCGAAAGTGAATTCTCCAAGAGTCAGTTAATAAAAATGAGACTACAGTTTTTTGTAGCAAGACACATTGGCACAAATTCCATTATCTTGACAAATTGATTAGGAAGTTTTGTACAATTATTTCAGAAATTATCTTTAATTGTAAGGATAAAGTGACTAAGAATGTTTTCAAGGGCACCTGAAGATGAAATTGTCAGTAGATTTCTATACCCTTGGGCCAATACAAGACCTTTGCATCAGCAACCATATACTTCTTGTTGAAGGAAAGAAACAAATGGCTTAATCTCAAGAACACTGAACTGAAGGATTTCAACATCAAACACAGAAGAGAGGAAAATGGCATGGAGCAATCAGAAAGAAAAGTGTCGGATGACAATCCAGCATTTGATGTTTTAGATCTCTTAGAAATTCTGATTGACAGAACTTGAGCATTCTTAGAAAATCAAGCTGAGGCTAAAATTACCAGAAGTATTAAGAATTTTGGCTGATGGAGATATTTTGATCTCGTGGTATCCCTGAAACATTTGTCTGTCTTTTTTTTCTAACAAAAAAATGTTAAATGTCCTCAGCACAAAATAATGTGACACAGTTCTCACGATAAAGTCTGAGGAAAGGGGAATAAAGGAGTCACCATAATGAATGTGACATAGTGTGAGGGCTGAGCATGACAGGATCCTAACGAAGGCTAAAGCAAAGGAGGACACAGTATAAACACCATCTCGTTGGTTTTGGACAAGAGCCCAGTGATGCAGGCAAGGAGAAAGGAATGTGTCTCAGTGAAAAAAGTCTATGGCCAAGGCCATCACAGCTGCACTCCTGTTTCTCAACTAAGCCCTGAGAACAGCATTAAGACAAAAGTTCATTTTATATAGCTGAAGAGCATCTTGGATGGAATTAAGAGAAAAAAATCAAGGAACTGGAGAGCAACAAAGCAGACATCTAATATACTGGAGAGATCACTTGACTTCAGCGTCATCTGACTTGTGCTTAAAGTCTTATCCTCTTTATTTTTCTAATTGATCCTTGTTAAGCAAAATTCAGTTTTCTTATTCTTGTCAGTGATGATGGTTATGTCTAGTGATATAATGTGGCCACCATAAATCTGCTATGTAGGACACATATAGAAACCTTACAGAAACGGATATGTCAAAAAAGGAAACGCTTTAATAAGTTGTGCTACACAACCATGGCTTATATGTGATTTTTGCAATGAACTCTACATGGTAATCCTGAAGAAATCAAAGTGGCAAAGCACTTGTGGGCCCTTTTTGTTGGAAAAAAAAATCTAAATTACTGTTTAATATATGTCACACTCTATCTCAACATTAAAATAATAACATTTTATATTAGTACTTCTTGACTGCTGGGTATCATTACAAAAATTAGCCATTTCAGTATTTTGTGATGCAGGCAGCAAACCACCACTTTTACAGTTGAAAACCCCAAAGCAACAGAAATTTCAGATACCAAATGTGAGGCTTCCACAGCCAGAGTTATAATTAGCAGAGTGCTGCCTTCTGGGTCTCTTTCCTCAGGCTTTTCAGGCACACTCGTCTCAGTTGCAGTGCACGGAAATGAGGATGTTGGACTGTATGCCTGTATCATCTTGATTCAAACTCTGGAAAATCATACCCTGCATGTCAAAAGCTCTATTTTGCTGTGTTCTTACTTAAATGGGAAACTCTTTCCTTTATTTGTTGTGCAAACTATAGCTGACTGTAGATTTTGATAAAAACATATAACGAAACGGGTACACTACAAAATGTTTTGCTTTTCCAACAGATCCAATCCTGCTGTTATATTCAGGTCCAGGTATTAAACCCTGTACAACTAGTACTAGGATCTCTTGTGTGTTTTGCTTTGAAAATTTCATCAAATCACTAGTTCAAAGTGTCAGTAGGAATGAAGTTGGAATTACTTTCATCATCAAACATCACAACAAGAAGGATACAGACACACCTGGAGACCCACATTTACATGTCAAGGCCAAATAGCAGAGTACTTGATCTACTTCTTAGGAAGGTTTAGGTAAGTTGTTCAAATTGTTTGATTGAAATACCTTTTTCATTTACAACATATGGAACCATCTGCCTTAAATCCCAAGCTGAGACTATTCATTACCATCTGAACTGTGTTGCTCTAGCAAATAGAGAGGTGACTCTTTATGCTTTCTTCCTCAGTCCGAAGGCAAAAATAGCAACATTTTCACTTCAGAACCAGGCAAGGAAAAGAAGCGGCACAGATTGCAGAACTTGAGCATCCTCCTGTCTCCATATCCTACTTCTCTCATCCACATTGACATATAGATGCCAGTAAAGAGCTCAAACACAGTAACTTACCTCTGTGTGGTGAAGACAAAATGAGGTACAACAGTCTTGTGTTGCCTATAACTTGCTGCTACTTCCCCCAGGACAAAAATTATTAAATAAAAGGAAGAAAGAGAAAGGTAGGTGATTAAGGAATAACATGATACTCTACACGGCAACGAATGGTCAGTGAACTCATAGTGACTTCAGCAGTGGTGAAGGTCTGCGAAAAGCCAAAGGATGCTGCTTTCTCAGCCTGCTGTCAGAGGAACTTTAGCACATCTGTCTGAGATTGCAGTGACACCCACTGCAACAGACTGCACAACCATGACCAGGTAACAGGTCCCCATTGACCTCACATTTCAGCCACAGAAATTTTGTATCTTTTCTTTACAGATTGCTATCGATATCATCAGCTAAGACTGCATAAGGTAAAATATTGTATTGTCATTTCCTTTCTCTCCAGTGTGAATAAATAAATAGATTATATTTGCAATACAAGGTGAAACACAGAGAGCTTTTGTGCTTCCAAATCTCTCAGTTCCTTGTGACTCACTCTTCCAAATTTGTTACGATTCACACTGATTTTGCATCTCAAGTTTGTCCTTAGAAGGGAGGGAGTAAAGAAAAGAAGAAAGTAAAGAAGGGAAGGGAAGGGAAGGGAAGGGAAGGGAAGGGAAGGGAAAAGGGGAGACATGAACCTCCTCAACTTAATCTAATGAATATTTTACTTCAGAACTTGTTATTACCATTGCTACTGGGCAGACCCACATATGATTACGTTTTACTGACTGAAACTGTTTTTTGCTCAAAGACACCAAAGTAATTCAGACTGGGGAGGACAGTAAGAAAGGGTTGGTATGGCTCTCTGATGAAACGTCCTCTTCAAAATAAACTGCTTTTCTATTCCTGATGACAGACTTCCCAGTATACTCCATAAGATGGACTGACCTCAGTAAATATTCAACCACCAGGTAAATATTCTAGCCTCACTCCTTATTTCCCCCCTTCCCAACACAAGGAAAGTAGAAAAGCTCACTCCATACAACAGAGCCCACACTCATTTTCAAACAAAGAAGTTACTTCCTAGCTTTTATGTCAGAATGGATTTTGTTTCATGTTTTACACCAGAGGGAGACACTATGCCAAGTTTAAATTAAGAACAAAAGTCCAAGTAATGGTGCCTCACTTGTGGGTTTGGCAGTGGTAAAAAAAAGATAGCCTCAAAGAAAACATACCTTTTATGGAAACCAAATATAGACCACAACTGGCAAAGAGAAAACTGCATGGACAAACAAAACTGCTGGATAAACAAATCAAAATTACACAGGAAGCTGACACCCATTCTTTACAGTGGAAAACCAAAGATAAAAATGAGTCATATATTTTATATTTTTGGACAAGGCAAACTTCCATCTGTCTGGCAGTATATGATTTATATTTTCAAACAAGTCTAATATTTCCAATATTACCCCTAAATAACCAACCAAATAATCAAGCAGAAGGATCATTTAAAATAGTTGATGTCATGGAATAGCTGATTGCTTTGTGAATAGTAGGAAAATGTCTGTCTTGAGCCGCAATATGTATTTTAGATTGAATTATTAGTATATATGTATAAAAAGTGAATGAATGAGAAAGAGAGGGGAGGAAGGAAGGGAGGAAGGGAGGAGAAAGAAACAGAGGAGAGAGGAAGAAAGGAAGAGAAAAAGGTAGAAAGAAAGAGAAAGAGTGATATAAAGAAAGAAAAATGGAAAATTCCTACTAAGCTCTAAGGATATTAGATACTGAGTTTCTTCTTACAAAGGTAACAACAATTCTAAAGGAAACCACTTTTTAAAGAGAATTTTAAAAATCTATTTCTGCTTTCACTTTTCTTATTTTCCTTCTGGAAGATCTTCCTCCTGTTCTGTTTTGCATATTAGATGGAATTTATAAATACTAGTAGTCATTTATCTGGAAGGTGTATAATCACATTCAATTCAACAGGAAGAAGAACAGGAGTCAGTACTGTAAACTGGGTCCAAAGAAGTGAAACAGTCAAGCACCAACACATCCTGCCTCACATCTCTGACAGTCTTTACACCTCTGAAAGCCCTAGCAGATCTTGTAGTAATTTATTTTTATATATTCCCAAATATATAACTCCTGTTATCTTACTGTTGTCTTCCTCATCCCTTTGCCAGAGGTTATCATACCTGTGGGAAAACTGGCAGAAACAAATGCACACCTGCATCTCAGCTACCCTCATCCACAGGGGATTGCAGCAGTTGAACCATAGTGAAAGGGGCAATGAATTGTAATGGTTTCTGGGTTAAAACACAGCACTTTTTCAAAGCTCTGCTATGAGCACATGCTATGTCTTTAGGGACAGATGGGTATTATGTCCATTTGAAATGGAAGAGGGTAATAAATATTACTTCTACAACTAATTCCTCGTGAGTCAGGTCCCTACATGTCCAGCAATGTCAATTTTCCTTTCAGGAGATGACTCCTGAGCCTTCCTTCCCTGGAAAACCTATGCAGGTTACTTTGGAATTTTGTCATTGTAAAAGGATGAATAATATTTTAAGGTGTACGCTGGATGTGTTTTGATGGGAGAATAAACACTTCAAAGACTTCACTGACATTTTTGTTTCAAAGAATGGAAGAATTATATGACATCTGATCCTTATTTACAATTTCTGTGCTCTCATCTACCCCAGTAAACTTGAAGCTACCTAGAAGAGTCTACTGATTTGGAAGATTCTTCTCACTGGGCTGAATTTAGAGCTGAAGTACAAAATGCTGTGAAATATATTCCTGTATATTTAAGTTAAGACTCTCTTAAATAAACTCCTACTCATCAAGTGATGTGCTGGTGCTGTATTTCACCAAAATGCTGAGAAGTCATGGTGATTCTGTAAAAGTATAAACAAAACCAGGTAGGATTTATCTGTAAAGTGCACATAGCTAAAGTAATTTCATCACCATGTTCTTTGAGACACACACAAATCAAGTCTTCCCATTCACCATCACACATAGAAATGACACTTAAAAATGCATTTTTCTGTTGAGCGAAAAAGAAAAGTACAATTAAATAATATACACAGCTACCAAACAAAATAGATATACTTAAAAAAAACCCTTTAAAACCTGGCTGTCACAGAAGCTTTGTCACCTTTTATTAAGGGAACTATGATTCATATTAGCTGAGACTGTAGGTGTCAGCTGAACATGTGAGTAATAGTATATTTTGGTATGAAATAGGCCGAGTAAGACCTTTGTACTTGAGGAAGCAGAAATAAATGCAATTATTCATAACATTTCTGTACAGTGCAGTGAGCATTCATGTATCAAAGTTCTCTCTCACTGCTGCAGCAACAAAGCAGAACAGAAAAAATAAGCAACAACTCCGAAATATTTTGGAATAGCTTAGGAGGAAGTAAGAGCCAAAAGATTTTCAGAAGAGCTTGGACATGAACATTTGCATTTCCAGAACTTGGGGAGGGAGGAAAGCAAGTGAAAGACAAAAAAAATGCATCCTTTCCTTTCCATTCCCTAAATCCAACAGTAAGTGCCATGTTGGTATCATTGCCCCAGTCTGGTTTATGGACTGCCCTGTTGGTCTGGGGCACCTTTGATCTGCTGAGCAGCCACATGTGCCATACAAGGAATTGGCTGGGTGCTGCAATGTCCCTAGAGACATGCCACCCACTGGGGTGCTGATTCCTAGAGCCCCACACTGCTTCATCTGTCCACTTTGCTGCCTCCCTTCTTATTTCATATGGCACAGCAGAAGCATTCCCTGTCGGGTTGCAGAGACACCACTGATTCACACATTGGTGAAGAAGAAACACAAATAGATGACATTGTATTTATGAGCACTAGTACATACAGTATTTTGTCAAATTTCTTTTAGTAAACATACAAAGAATGGATGTACCACATCTTTAAGGGTCAGAAAAGTCAAAGGCAAGTTTCTTGAAGATAACCTGTTTGTGCCTACCCTGAACTAGGACAGATGCTGACCTGACGGTACAAGCACACTGTAACTCTTACTTTCACAGTCAAATAGCCTGGTCATGTGCACTTAATTTGGCTTTAAATGGGCAGCTTATAGCTATGAAAAAGAGCGGTCAGAGGTCTGTTCAAGCCCTGATGGCCTATCAAATAGCTGTGGTTACAGTAACTCATTTTGCAAATTTGTGCCCAAGGGTATCCATTTACTGCTGAGCAAAATGTCAGTGCAGGGCTGGATCAAAGTTGCAGCACACAGTGGAAACCACTCAGTTACTCTCTGTCAGAGCTCTAAAGTTAATATTTATTGTAAAAATGGCTCAGGGTTTTACACCAGGTATATAAAAAACCTGAGCTTCTGACGGGTAATTAAGCAGCCAAGCCCAGTGCCCTTCGAGACAGCTAACTTTGGGCTTTACTCAGGGATATGTAGAAAACTACTTAATCTCCAACATATTTCCACAAAAAATTATATGGAGAGAGTTATTAGTCAAGCCAATATTCAAGGCACAAGCTCTCTTTCTTCACTGTCATATGGCTCTATTCTAGGGGCAAATCCAGAGCACATCTAAGACAAAAGGAAGATAATACAGTTTCTGTTAAGTAACTCACATGGACATCACACAGTATGCCTCTAAATACTCGTAGGAACTCTTCCACTTGCTCTTCTAGCATCTGCTTCAGTTTGAAGAAACAATTTTATAATTTTCTTTTGGACTGCATTCACTCTGTTCATGCCCTGGGCCCCATGAACATTGAATTATGGGTACAAAGCAGGAAAGCACTAGCAGAAGAAGGAAGTCTATCTGTCTGATAGTTAGACAGTTTAAAATCCCAGACAGGCAAAGTAGAACAACCTTAACCTCAGCTGTCTTCCTCAGGGTTGCTGACTATTCTGGGGCATTTGCTTTTACATTCTGAGACAATAAAATGGGTGCCTAATGCCAGAAGAGGTTATCAGGGAGGAGGAACCTCCTCTTCTCTACTGAATTTCTTTTCCCTCCTCTCTACTGAATTTCATTCCCAGATAGCTTCAATACCCTTCTGAGGATTCTCTGCTTACATACTTGCTCACACATTGCAGAAGTGTAAACTGGGAGTAAGGATTGTTCCTGCCAAGGGCAATAGCCCAGGAAGAAGCATCACCTGCATTGCCATCTACCCTTACATTTTTAACCTTTCTGCCAGCACTAGGAAGACTTAGTGAGGGTCAGCTCCAGCGTACACATCACATCGTTGCATTTCTCTCTGAATTGGAATTTGAGGATTTATTATACACAATATTTTGCAATTTCAATGAATGTAGAACTTATACAGCTAAATCTTACAAGGCTGCTGTCTGTATTGACAGAAAGAAATGGGTTTTGCTATCAGTACAAAAAAATACACTTTTGGTGAAAATTATTCCATTTCATTTCATTTTATCCATGTAGAGTATCTAGATGGAGAGAATATTACACAGATAAACAGAGGAGCTCCTGAATTTTATTTAATTTTTTTTTACTGCTAGATATCACTCTCCCACTCTACACTGGTCTACGGACTCACCTTTAAATTGCTGCACTAGAGGCTGGACAAGTTTATCACCACACAGAACTATTCCAAGTTTAAGTTAATTGAGCAAAAGTAAACATCTTGCCTATAAACAACAACAACTGGGTTTTGGAGTTACAGATCTCTGCTAATCTTGCAGTCGAAAGCAACTTTTAGCAATGAGTGTAATATTCAAACAGTGAGTTCTTATGAGTAGAGCAGACATGAGACATGCAGCATCAGCCACTGAATCTCCTCTTATGAGATACTGTATTGTAATATTTTTCTGAATTACTGTACAGAAAGGAAAAAGGGGTCTACAACACAGACACATGCTCCAGCAACTGCAGCAGTGGGCTGCCATCAAAATAGCTGTTACCATTTAAAGTCTCAAAGGCCTGGGCGACTTCTTGCACAAAGCTCATTCAGAATACACAGCTGGGTTCCTATTCAGTAAAGGAATAGAGGTCTATAGTAAAAAGAGGTGAGGAGGAAGTAATTTTTTCTTACTGCTTCTATGCAGACTACCAAACCAAGTGGTGACTCTTTCCAGTAATATATTTCTATCTTTGTATAGATACTGTTGGGTTTCAAGACTGCACAGAGAGAAGGCACTTTGATCTTCAGCTGGCCTGTTCCTCAGATGACAGAATTCAAAAGTTCACTCTCAAGCCTTCACTAACGGCTAAAACAGAGGTGGGAGAAAGAAGGAGGACCAACAGTATAATGGGCAGCCTGCCATGCCCAAGTCATCTCGTGTAACATAGTGTGCATATATATCCCTCATCACATTTAGCTTGTAAATTCATTGCCAATTTTCTCTCTGTTTCTCATCAGCTCCTCCCACTGGGATCCAGGCAGTGCAGTAAGAGTTAACAGATGCAGCTGATTTTGAAGTGTTTATATCCTTCCAATGACAGGACTGTTGCTTTAGAAAAAAAAAAAAAAGCCAACAATATATTTTTATGAAGGTGGGTCAGGCAGAAACAACATTCTTGTCATTGTCAACCTTGAAGGAGATGCTTAAAAATACAAGGACAGAGAGACATGCTATTAGAATTGCAGGGAGAAGGGAGCATGGCTGCTTCTTGCACTCTCCTTTGAATTGTCACTTCTCCATGACAGCCTTGACGTTTACCAGATGGAGTCAGATTTGTCTCGTGCACACACATAAGCAGAGGCAGGCTTCAGCTAAGCCAATATTTTTCCTTTCAAAATATTGGCATTAACACCTTAGTTTTAAGTAAATATAAGCACAAACTAAAAAGAGAATTTTCAATCTTCTCTGCAGCCATGCAACACTGCTAAGGCTTTCTTATGTGCAAAAGGACATGAAGTGATTTGTAATATTTAAAAAAAACATTTAGAAGTCCATAATAGCCATCAAAAAGCTGTTGTAACAAAGATGAAAGAAGTGATAGTTTTAGCAGGTGAATGACAAGCTTTGTAATCATCTTCAAACTACAACCATAATTAGCCACTACTTCTGCTCAAACCTTAAATCTAAATCCAGTGTTGCAAAGAAAAAATGGGGGAAAGAGAACACCTGAAGACTTATAAATCTGACACATTCTGCTGGCATGCCCTTCCCTAATATCTGTCCAAAATTAATAGGTACTCAAATATAAATAAAGTGCTTAACAATCATTTTTGCAGAAAAAGAAAAGATAAAAAAATATTTCTTGCATGTGTCTCTTGCATCTAAATAAAAAGTATGCTGTTTGGTGTCATGACACTTCTTCCAACAATATTTTAAGTGAGATTATTGAAATTTATTTTACTTTCCACAGTTACTGCATGAGTCAAGAAAAGCACTGAACTTCATATTCAGATCAGTACTTATATGTACACACATTTGCTCATATTGGTAGTTGTCCCAGTGAAGGTGCTAGTTAGATGCTTAAGCAATGAAATTAGATTGTTCATTTGTTTAAAGCTACAGAATTACATATCTTACTAAACTCAAGTTTACATGGAAAACATCGGACTCAATCTGACTGGTTTGCCTAATGGTCTGATGATGTTAAAATTTTCTTTACTTTCTGTTCATAACCGGGCATCATCAACCATTTGAAAACAAAATAAATATTTCTTTCATGTCATAAGGAAAAGGAAATTGAATACAGCTTTTCTGGAGAAAAAATGATTCTATGCTTCTATTAATGTCAACAGTTATTAAAAAATATTGTTTTTGTCTTCAATTATATTGATTTTCATATGGTAGGAATCCAAACAAATTCCATTTATTTTACCATATTTGTATCAGTATAAAAAAATACAGATATATATATAAAGGAAATAACAGATCATCTAAGAGATCAGAATGTCTTCGTGACCTTTGTTAGATTTTAAACTTCCCTGACTTTGAGAAGGATGGCTTCCCTACAGATTTTCTTAGAATAATTACTGTTCATGGAATAAATATGGAAGTAATACTAGTAATTACAAGTAATCCTACATATTATGGATGCAGAACCAGGAATAAAGTTGTTGCTAAAGCTCCCTTTTTCAGTCAAATCAGATTTTACTCTTATTGCTATTACTGTAACTTACTAGAAACAAAAAAGATCCTTTACATAAAGCTAGTACTAAGGCAACCTCTTTGTTGGCATCAGCTATTTCTATTTTATTTAAATTTTACACCTCTGGAATAAATATAAAACCAAACCAAAGTAAGGCAGGTATTTACTTGTGTTGCTGAAACCAGAAAGAAAAATAGGAAAAAAATCGGTTCTCTTGAATGGTATGTCTACTAAGTCGATCATTCACTAAGGTGGCTTAATTTGTCATTGCTGGGATTTGTTTGAGAAAGCTGCAGGGAACCTAAAGTATATTTTAATAGAAGCATTTAAAAGGGCAGTGGTTGCCTCTGCAAAGTAATGACATTTCAAAGATGCATCAGGAAAGTAAATATCCATTAAAATGACAGCAAACATACAAATCTCATCTTGCAGAAATATTGCCAGTGTTTTCTCTAGAAGCAAGAAAACATAGAGACCTGGAAAAGCTGTGAATGAAGCAAAGGATTTTGTATTATTTCCTTTTTTGCTTAATTTTTAATGATTTCTCTCCATATACATATATTCTCCAGGATATATTTTGAACTCAAAGTTGCTCTCTATTAGGCAATGAGAAAAAAAGCATGCTGCATTTCTAAAAACAAGACAGTATAAATGTATGCATGCAATGCAAATGAAGAAGAAGGCATCCTTGGTACCTACAATTTACTTTGGGGATATACGTAGACAATGTATAGGGAACCAGGGAGTAAGAAAGAAACGCATTCGTTCTGTAAATGAGTACTTCAAGTATAGCTAACTTCATTACTTCTGTTTGTCTAGCCCACTTCCGCTTCCCTTTCCCTATGCCTGTCCGATCTCCATGTCTCTCACCAGTAGCTGGCCCATAGCTCCCTCCTTCCTACTCATAAACAGTCCAAACTCTACTACCAATCTCTTTTGCTGATTTCCAAACCTCCCCTTTGTAACTTCTTGGCACAGTGCGTTTTCTTCTCATTGTCCCATCTTCCAGTCTGTCTCTTGGTGTTCCCAACCCAGGTCTGCTCTCTTACCTTAGCCTTATCCAGCCTCCTACCTAAAGCAAACTCTTCCTTTCACAGAATCACAGAATCACAG
>NW_010182588.1:2556-2946 GCF_000695765.1 Mesitornis unicolor | reverse complement strand
AAGCTAAGTGGTATGCCACAACTGACATTGCTAATGCTTTCTTCTCTATTCCCTTAGCAGCAGAATGTAGGCTGCAGTTTGCTTTCCCCTGGAAGGGCATCCAGGACACTTGAAATCGACTGCCCCAGAGGTGGAAACACAGCCCTACCATTTGCTGTGGACTGATCCAGTCTGCACTGGAGAAGGGTGGAGCTCCAGATCATCTGCAATACATCGACGACATCATTGTATGGGGTAATACAGCTGAAGAAGTTTTCGAAAAAGATAAGAAGATCATTGAGATTCTTTCGAAAGCTGGTTTTGCTATGAAAAGAAGCAAGGTCAAGAGACCTGCACAAGATACCCAGTTCTTAGGAATTAAATGGCAAGACGGGCATTGCCAGATTACTG
>NW_010182588.1:0-1243 GCF_000695765.1 Mesitornis unicolor | reverse complement strand
AAATAGCTGAGGCTGTGCAAAAAGGAAAGGTTACTAGCGGTGACAAAGAGGACATACCGAGCCTTCATCTCTGCGACCACTGATGACCACCAGCAGGGGACACTGCGCAAGCGCAAATGGGAGGAGAGCTAATTATAATATGAAGCGGGGATAGGTTATGCATATGTATAAGCACATTGAGAAACTTAATGAATATGTATTAGTTAAAGAAATATAAACCCGGAAGGGGAACTGTACAGTGTGTGTGTTGATGGATTGAAGTATCCCTACACACCCAGCGCTGTTTGCTTGCCTTTACTTGTTTAATAAATTGTAAACTTTAATTGGAATCCTGTTTGAGGCTAAATCATTTATCACACTTATGTACCAAAAAGTCGGGCTACTGAGGAACACAGAAACAACCAGTGAGTGGATCAGGCTGCTAAAGTGTTCCAAACAAACTTAGACTGGGAACATAAAGGTGAACTGTTTTTAGCTTGGTAGGCCCATGACTCTTCAGAACATCAAGGAAGGGATGCAAAATACAGATGGGCCCATGACCGAGGGGTGGATTTAACTATGAATGCTATTGCGCAGGTGATTCATGACTGTGACACATGCATCGCAATTAAGCAAGCTAAACATTTAAAACCTTTGTGGTATGGGGGACGATGGTCGAAATATAAATATGGGGAGGCTTGGCAAGCAAGTGGCCTATATCACATTGCCTCAACCCCGCCAGGGTGAGCGCAATGTGCTTAAAATAGTGGAAGCAAGCACTTGGATGGCTGGAAACATATTCTGTGCCTCATGCAACTGCCAGGAATACCTTTCCTATTAAATTCAACAGAAGCAGTGGCATCAATTAAAATAGGTCTGTGCCAAAATACATAAAGAAACACTAATAAATCTGAAATTGGAAAACAGGCAGAATACAGGCAAAGCTCTTTACGCCTTTGAAGAAATACGTAATACCACAGTGTTCACTCGTGGAATCTGTCTCCAGAGTATCTGGGCATGGTGCGAGCTCCTATGGGGAAAACTGTCCTGTGGGGTCAGACCCACAACATACCTTTTCCAGAATCCTGTTTCTAACAGAGGCCAACAGGCTCTGCCTCAGGGGAAGGAGGAGTTCCACCTCCCCTCCTCCAAAATCTTCAGATACAGTGAAAGAAAAGTTTTTTTCCTTGCTCATGCTGGAAGGTGGCCTAGACTTACAGCAAGAGGAGGTATCAGACTGCATTAACACAATTCGTTCCAAGCC
>NW_010182587.1:912-1182 GCF_000695765.1 Mesitornis unicolor | reverse complement strand
TTTCGTGGCTGCTGGTAGGAGCCTTCTCTCATACGGAAATAGTCATGCTCTTTTCCCACACCAAAGATGCTAGGACTGAAGACTGTTGCTGGCTTTTCTCTTTTCTATTAAGCCAATTTTTATCCCAACAAAGCTTTTGGTTCTAGGCTTCTTTGCTTTTTCAAGAAACAAATGTTTGCCTCCAGGCTTTCTCTGGAGCTGCCCCGAGCCTGGTTTCAATATGGCAAACGTTCAAATCTAACTCACACCAGGAAGTGGCTAGGACTGTTA
>NW_010182587.1:0-859 GCF_000695765.1 Mesitornis unicolor | reverse complement strand
GACTCTAACTCAGACCAGAAAGGGGCTAGGAATGAAAGCTGTTGCTGGATTTCTGCTTTCCTAGGAACTGCTTCTGTAGCCAAACAAATCTTTTTGCTGTGCCGTGCTGTGTTTGGCTATCTCGTCCTCGTTTCCCTCCAATTTTTGTAGCTGCTGGTATAGGAGCCTTCTCTCAAATGGAAACAGTCAAGTTCTTCTCCCTCACCAAAGATGCTAGGACAGAAGACTGTTGCTGGCTCTTGTCTTTTCTATTAAGACAATTCGTAGACCCACATAGCTTTTGGTTCTAGGCTTGTTTGCTTCCAGGGAAAGCCATCGTTTGCCACCAGGCTTTCTCTAGAGCTGCCCAGAGCGTTGTTTCAGTATGGCAAACATTCAACTCTAACTTCTTGACATATCTTCTTCTTTTAGCTTTTAGCAAATTAGAAAGGAACGTTCTCAGCATTTCTGAGTTTCTGGCTCATTTCCGCTTTTTTCCTACTCACACTGTCATTGTAGGAGTTTCTATGCATAAGTGCTGATTCTGAACTGCTTCAAATCTTGTAGGCTTTTCTGCCTATTATTCTTTTTTTTCTGTTTTTTTGTGGCAATTTAATAATTTCTTCTAAAACTCGACTTAATCACCTAAAGAAAAGGTCTTTTTTTCATTTTCTGTCTTTCCTGGCCTATATTGTGTTTTTTCTATCTCTACTGTCAATTTAGGAGCTTTTAGGCTTAAGTGCTGAGTCTTGTTTTTTTCTTGATTTGGCACTTTTTCAGCTTTTTTAGCTTTTCATCTGGTAATTCTTACTTTTCCATCATTTTGTGTCAATTTAAGAGTTTCTTGAGATATGTGCTGCCTTTCCACTTCAGTAGCTTA
>NW_010182586.1:32022-63924 GCF_000695765.1 Mesitornis unicolor | reverse complement strand
CCAGCTTGGTGTCATCTGCGAACTTGCTGATCTTGCTGATTGAACATCTGCTGAAATCTTGCTTACATATTAGGTAGAATCCTATAGATTCATTAGATGTACAGTGGCCAAGTTCTGAGAAGTTTTCATTGAAATCTCATGAAAATGAGGCTTATTTCAATTAGAACAAATAGAAGGGTAGTGGGATGCAAAAGAATTTTCATCTGCCTGACAGCATCCAAAGGTCAGGACCTATGGCTCCTGAGGTGCTCATTTCACTTTTTGAAAGACAGTTTTGCATACAAAACAGAGCATCACCTCTTTATTTTAGAAATTCTATAAGTTGCTATCAGGTATTGCAAACAAAATTAAATCCCCAAACAACAAACTTACTTTATTCTGAACTGACCTAGTAACCCAACTCAAGTTAACACTATAACAAATTAATTGCATTGAGGGCTGACCTGCCTGCAAAGAGCTAAACAAACAAAAGTCATCCAAACAAGAAAAAGACTTAAAAAAACTGTGGGAGGAAGAGACGATAATGATTTAGAATATTACAAGTTCTTAGTGATGTTGTAAGAAATCAAGAAATAAAAACAATCTGTAACAAAATTCGTCCAATATTGCTTAACAGTACTGCTCAGTTATATCATACAGTGAAAAGATTCAACCCTGTATTTCAGAAAGGAGTACCAAACCGCTAATTTTTTAACATATCTCGCCACATTTTTTATTATCTCAATAAAAAGATTTAAAAATAACTCAGTGACAACACAGATAAATTTAAGAACAGTTCAAAACATCCAGGGCTTCCTGCCATTCTGGAGAATAAACACACCTAGGCTCACTGTCTAAGACAGAGTGAACTTTGAGGATTCATACTATTTGTACAATTAATATTTTATTGGTGATAAATTTTAATAACTCCCAGAAAAACAATGTCAGTGAATACTTACTTACCAGAGGGTGGGCTCGGTCATGCCTACACTAGTAGACAAATGGTGTCAAGCTGCCATTCTAGATTTAATCACATTCAGCTTCCTCAACTCTTAAAACTCAGTTTTCATGCACCTCAGGATGCTGTTTGACTTGCTCTTTTAACAGTTGAGGAAGAACAATATGAATTTGAAAAAGCTAGTAGATCTGAATTAAAGAGGCATGTTTGCCTAAACATCTATTTCCTAACAGGGACATGTACTGAAAGCTGTGATTTCATCCCCTGCCATAGCAGCACTTGTAAACTCTTTTGGCAATTTTTTTTGCAAAGTTTTCAGGAGTCTGGAGTTTCTATCGCATTTCAAGATACAGAGGAGGCACTGAAGCCACTGTGTTCTTCCCGATGTCAACTAAATATGTGGATACACAAACTGTAGAAGAGACAGACCCTAAAACCTGTCATTCCAGCATTGATTCTGAAGGCAGAATAATTCTTGCAGTCTCTGAAGCACACATCAGAGCTTCATAAATGAGAGGCAAAGTCTAATCTGGCCCACCCCACAGGGCTAGCACAATCATCATGCATTAAGGAGCCCAGGAGATCTGCTGCTGCACCTGCCCTCTAAGAACTGTGGTCAAATCCTACTTTGCCTACCTATTTTTTCTACAGCTCAGTACACTGTTTCAACTTCAACTGTCTGGTGAGAGTCTCTTGCCCTAGGTTCCCTCCAGAGCTCAAGCTCTACTGACCTTGAGGCTTGCAGTCTCAGTGGGGAGCAGGAAGGATCCCTTTGCTTTGTTGCAGTCTTGCATGGATACAGCCATGAAACGCAAAATTTGAGTAGCTATTATCATCAGTACTAATAAAATAAATCTACTGACAAATAAATTTAAAATGCCACTTCAGCTCCCTATTCACAGTGTTCTTGTACCAAAGGCCTCATGTAGAAATGCAGACTTTCTTCCATGGAAGAGTAGGTCACATAGCTAACATGAACAGATTAAGTTCCTGAAATGTTTAACAGCTAAGTCAGCAATTAAATATTTCATTTTGGAATATTGACCAAGTCTGAATCAGTGACTTTCCTCAGAGACTGTCCATAACAAAGCAACAGTTCAAAAGCATTTTCAGTTAAACAAGAAATTCCATTCTCTGATAGATTCTCACTTCCTCACTACAGACAAACCTATTACCTTGTATCTGTTTCACAGTAGCTGTCTAATTATTACCAACAGTTTAGGTAGAGAAAAACAAAGCTGAGAAGGAAGAAGGATTACTTGGCTTGTAGCTAGTCATTCAACTAAAGCACATTTCCATTTTAGTTTTGGATAAGGAAAATAAAATAGCCTTATTAATGGTATTTGCACTGCTGCCTACCTAAGACCAGGTTAACTACAGCATCTTAATCCTTCAATACAAGAGGATTTTACCCTGAGAAAAATCCTCTGTAATTCTCTTACCTCTATAAATGGCTCCAACATGCTTACCCAACAAGGAGTTGGGTAATGAACTCACACCCTAACAATAGGGTGAACATGAACACCTCCTAACCATAGATCTGCTTGCCATCGCATCAATGGCTCCACCCTTTTTGCCTTCTCTTTCATTATTATAGCTTTAGACTCACTCAAAGTCCTTTTACTGCAATTAAAACGTTCTGCAGGATCATCCACTTCGTATTTACCTGCCGTTGTTCTAAGCAGAGGACTAAAAGAGGTTCATAATTCATGATTTAATTAAAGCTATTCTCTGGACCTTTTATCTTCATGAGGCAGTGATGTGGCTAGATCTGGCAAGTGAAAGCCAAAACAGATGTTCAGTTCTTGGAGCTGCCACTTGAAGGACTATGTCATTTTAACTCTTAATTATCAAGTAGATGTGTTTTCTTCCTTCAGGATAACTGTGAGGCTTTACTTGTAGTGTGACCCTTTCATGGATGGAAAGGGTCATATGTTATGTTATGCAAAGCATAACTCCCAGGCCACACACACCTTTGCACAAAGTCTAAAGGAGAATTCTAAAGTAATCACTACATAAAACCAAAATGCAGCACTAAGGTTCCAATGCAGCATGCTCAAGGATGGTAGAATGCTACGATTTAACTATTTTCAGTACATCATTTCCACATATTTACCCCAATTTCCTCAACAGAAGAGATGTAAAATAGTATCATATATTTGAAACAGTGTTGCAACACAAAAGAAAATACTCCCTCCCTCAAAGAAACTATTTGTTTTGGAATTGTCTAGAGGGGATAGGAAATATCCTGAACATGAATTCCTGAAAGGTTGAAACTTAGAAAGAATTATACAAACTCCATGTGAGGACAGTAAAAATTTGATGTTTTAAGTAAAACAATAAATAACAATTATACTCCCCCCCAGCTCTTATATTGCACTTTTAGACACAGATTTTGATCTGTTGTAATCATATAAATTCAGTTCACCTCCTTTGTTGTTGATTTAATTACTTCAGGCTCTCCAGCATAACAAAGATCAGAGGCTGATTAAGTGACTTGCCCAATGGCAAACACAAATTTAAAATAGCAGAATAGAAATTACAGCTTTGGAGGTTCAGTTTTCTCTTACACTGGTCTTCAGCAATGGAAAATGCCGAATATCACCTGATCTACTGATGAAGCAACATAACGTATTTTCCAAGCATTTCTGACTGACTATCTGGACTGCATCAAATAATCTCATAGTCTGACAGTGTCATCATTCATGGTACACAATATGCATAACACACACAAACACAATCTAAGTTAAAATAACTTTATTAAGGGAGCGGATTCAAGCTCTCTAAAGTTAGGAAATATCAGAAATATTTTTTCCCTCTGATGTATATGTGTTATGATAGAGCTAGGAATGACAAGATTCAGTAATGTGTTCTCCATAGAATTCTACCTCACTTAATACATAGGATGGACGGTGTTCATTGAAAAAGCAATCAGTCAATAGCTTGTTTTCTGCTAGTTGTTCAATGTTTGGCCTGCGGTCTTATTTACTGTAAACACTACACAGCACTGCTCTGAAAACAGAATTCTTAATTTTCTCATAAGCTTTTTTATTAATGTCCATTGGTACACAAATGCTTTTTTACAACTTCTTAATTAGATATGCATACACAAATTTTAAGATGCAGCAGTTGAGGAATAGGGAGACTAAAATGAAAGAAACAAACTTTTTCAGAAGCCTTTTCAATTAGATGGTTTATCTCCTAAGATGCTGATTTGTCAGCTGTTTATGAAAACAGTTTTGATTAAATGTTTCCCAGGAAGGTTTTCTTAATTTTAAGATGTTCGCTGTTTCCTGAACACCAAAAGCTATAGCAAAGCTATCTGTCAGATAATAAAGACATTCAGCCACAACAAAAGAGGTGACTGTTTCAAGTATCTCATGGACTTCAGGCAGCCAGGACAGCAAAGCTGGCAAGTGACCAAAAATCCCAGGCAATCAGCCACCAAGCAGTTCAGCCTTGATCCCTCATTTTCACAAATAAAGATGAGTATCTGCACACAACTACATACAAATGTGAGAGACCTCAAGAGATAACTTCTGATGCAGAAAAAGGGGGTTTCTGAAATCCCTGGAGTTAAACTCCCAGATCTTGAAAGTTCCCCTGTCCTCCTTTGATTGAGGCAGTATCCTCTTTGAGAAGATCCTACCTTTGCAGGCCACAATTTGAAGTTAATTACTTCAGGAAGGGCCATAGGATCATGACTCCCAGATCCCAGCTCCAGTCCCAGCCTCAGCCAATTCCAGGGGGAAATTCCAAGCCTGTCATAGGTTCAATATAAACAGAAGTCACTAGGAATGTATCTCAAAATTTGCACAGAGCATGCACAAAATATATTTCCCTTGAGGTGAATCTCTATGGTACTCAGAAGATACATATATCTGAGAAACAGGCAGCTTCTATCGAACTATCAGTGTTTCACAGAATATCTCAGATTGGAAGGGACCCAAAAGGATCACCAAGTCCAACTCCCTGTTCCTCACAGGATGTCCTAAAACTAAACCATATGACTAAAAGCATAGCCCAGGCACTTCTTGAACTCTGACAGGCTTGGTGCCATGACCATGCCTGTTCCAGAGAATGATCACTCTCTCAGTGAAGAACTTTTTCCTAATGTCAAATCTAAACTTCCCCTGATGCACTGTCATCCTATTTCCTCATGTCCTATCACTGGTCACCAGAGAAAGGAGATCAGCACCATCCCCTCCACTGCCTTCACTTAAGGAAGATGTAAACTGTGATGAGGTCACCCTTCACTCAGCCTTCTCTTTCTCAAGATGAACACACCAAGAGACCTCAGTTGCTCCTCTTAAGTTTTATCCCTGAGGACTTTCATTATCTTGGTCACCCTCCTCTGGACATAGTCTAATAGTCTGATGTCCTCCTTATACTGAGGCACTCAAAACTGCATACAGTACTTGAGCTAGGTCACACTAGTGCAGTGTAGTTTGCCCCAAAAGATGATGCTAAAGGGTTTATGTTTCCTCATCCTAGCCCCTAGGTCTGTGTTAATAAGTCTGATGATTTGGGTAACTCAGTGTACATCACAGTCCCCACAAAGCAAAGTCAGGACATGGTGAACTGCAGCATGGGGGCATGAGTGTCTTGAAAGGCTTTGACATAGAAAAATATGTCAGTGGAGAAGACTAAAATAACCAATTACAGGATTTGGCTCCATATTTAGTTTGGAATCCCCACAAGCTCCCATAAACAATGTGTCTTGCACAATTACTAACGCTACAGGACTACGAGTGTATGCTCAGAAGCAAACCAAAGCAAATTTGAAGAGTCTGGTTATACAGTCATACACAGTTTAGTTTCGGTTCTGGCTTCAGGTTGGACAATATGAAGCACTGTCCTCAAACCTTCAAATTTTAAGTAGCTGAAATATTTCAGTTAAAATTTTCCAGGAACATTTATTGAGAGGTAGATCATCAGTCTAGGGGAAAAGCATCAGTCCAAATTATTTAAATTTTACAAGGCTATCATCAGTTGAAATTGGAATCATATTATATCAGTATATAACACTGATTTTATATATATGCATTAATGTAAAGTGCGTGTGAGCAAACCAAAGAGAGATGTCACATCCACTAGGAATTCAAATATTTCAAAACAATAAAGTATCAGTGTAAGTTAATATTGATATATTTATAGAGGACTATAAAGGAGACAATTTAGTTTGAATGACACATATATAACTTGCTCAAGAATTCAGTGCTGGACTTGTCAGCTGACCTTAAAGGGGAAATTATTATTTTTATTGCTATTCTGTAATTTAAATGCGGACAACCTCATTAATGTATTATGAAATAGATTTTTACATGCTCTTTACTCAAGATACCTCACTTGCACAGACAAGTTTATGAGGTGAAAAATGTGGAACACAGATGAAGGCAGCCAGGAGTCCAGCAGCCCCTGTGGTACATGGCACACATCTTCCCCCTCACCTTGGTGGGTGCTGCATAAGGAGAGCTGTCATGTTTATTTAACGGCTCACTTGACAGAGGCCAGCCTTACTAGACTTAAGACTGCTGCAGCCTTGGCCAAGCACCTGCATGTGTGCTTTCACTTAAAAGCTCCTAGTCCCTGAGGCTTTGCAGCACATGGCCTCAGCCTTCAGGGCTACCCAAGTGCTCTGCTGAGTGTGGCCAGCGGTGCAGCCCACCACAAGATCGAGCATATGGGCAGCTGCCTGCTGCACACCCCTGAGAGGTGCAGCACCCACCAGGACCGCTCGAGTGGCAGTGGCATTAGATCTGGTAGCTCACAGGGCACGGTTTCTGATGTGATACTCTGTTCAGCCATGTTGTCATCTGGTGATGTAGTTTCTACTGCTCTTTATGATCTATAGCAGTTTTATAAATCACTTCAAGAGCACTTGAGGACAAAAAAGCTGCTTGTATTTTCTCTCCTGCCACCCCCCGCTCAAGTAACACACAACACATTTGTTCAGGGATTCATTAGCAAAGCATTCTTTAACATTAATCTAGGGAGAAAATCCTGCAGTGGTTCCTTAAGCTATTGCTCTGTTAACACTGAGAGTAACCAGTCTGCAAGCTGCAGATTGCAAAATGCATTGTCCTTTCTACTTTGCAAAGCAGTATAACTCATTAGTAAGCCCTTGCTAATTGAATTTGATTTAGTGTCAACACTGTCACAGTCACACAGAAGCACACCAATAAAATTTCAATCCTGCTTGCTGTGATCATTAAGTCCAGTTGTCTAACAACAGGAGCTCTGCTTTTGTGGTGAAGGTTTCAGATCAGACTCACAGGGACTCTGCATTTCAGTTGCTGCACAAAATAAATAAAAGTGCCAAAGCTGCCATCTAAAATATAAGATTAATAGAGAAATTCATTAGTTCAAATGACATGCATAAATGCTGCTGTTGGCTGTTTTTTGAGCTTCTGATCTCAGTTATCCTCCTCAAAACACAAAACCCCATACACTAATAGAGATTTGAAAGAATGAGCATGCTAGAAATAGATATAGAAATATATTTTTCAATATAAATCTCCTTTGAAATAAACAGAAGTAAAATATGGAAGGAAAAGGTGGATTCAAAGGATGTCACCAATAATTACGGATTTTTATATATTGAGCTTGCTGGTAGAGTTAGGCTAGATTTATTTCTTTTTTTGGCTCTTTGACCAAATCAAAAAGATAATAAACAGCAAAAAATTATTTCAAATACTTTAACCTAGGGGCTTTTTGTAAGTAGTAACACTACTACTAGTAATAAAACAAAGAAAAAGAAAACAAAAACCATAAGAACAAATATTGTTCAGATTTTTAACATTAATGAAACTGGACAGAAATAATCAAAAGCTGAAGGTGCTATCCACAATTGTAGTGAAACATTCACTGGATTGGCTGTTCAAGCTGATTTTCCAATCTGGCCCATCACCATGCTAAGAAGAACACATATTCTTCCTTTTTAAGACCAGTGAGTAATTACTTACACAAAGTAGAGCCTCCTCTCTTTCCTGAGAGGGAAGTTCATGAATACCCCATCATATATTTTTATTTTAGTGTTCTACACACAGGCACAAACCTACACTTCACCAAAGTGTGGAGGTGGAGTTTCTATACCTTAGCAGCAGTATGCTTGAATCTCTATCTCACAGATCACAGGAAACTGCCATAAATACTGGAATACTGGAGACCAGCAGTCATGCAAGGGGGTCCTTATTGACATCAGCCAATACTGAGAATGTTCTTTAAATCTCCTCTGGAATGTCATCTGAAAACTGAAAAACAAACCCCAAAACCTCATAACTAAAAAAGCACAAAAAACCCCAATGGAAATACTGAGATCTGATGATTGACAGTTATCCAATGACCACTTTCTGTTGATGCTTCTTGTCATTTTCTACAGCTAAACTCCCACATTACTGGAATTCAGTTATTAATTCACAAGTATACACTATGAAATTTGTATTACAGAATTTCATCCCATTTCTGTTCCCGTCTTTAAAGCCATCTGTGCAGTTTTCCCTATAGTAGATCCAAAACCTTATCCAGATTAATAAAGCCTTCTGATTTTGTGATGTTAGTACATCTCTAATAATCATGCCATGGTCATTAATGGAAATATTAAAGATCAGCACAAAAATCGATGGCCAAGGAGCTCTACTAGATATTTTTTGCTGTTCAGTCCATTACTGAATATCCCTATCAGCAATATATAATTTACTTTCTCTTCTGCTGAATCCTAAAAGCCTGAGATGTAATAGAGAAAACTTCATATACTCCAGTATAACCCAGATTTTTCGCTCATAACTGCCTGTTTATTCCTTGTGCTTGGAATGATACTTAGCAAATGCTTAAAATTATTTTAATAAATCCCAAATGATCCAAATAAATGCATGTATCACAAGGGTACATTTTCAGGGGTTATGCAGAGCTTTCCATGAAGCCATGGAGGCAGACCAGGCATGCAAATTTTTGTATCTGGCTCTGAGCTGAGCTCTTGATGAGCTCTAACCTAGAACTGTCTGGTGCAGTGTGGACATACCCTAAGTGTCTTTATGCTATGAAAGGCTCAGTGGCTGATCACATATAGGCACAAAATTTTTGGAAGTTTCCTTTCTAAAATCACACTGTTAATTGGTGTCACACACTATATAATTTTGAATTATATATAACTTCCTCTGGCAAATTACAGCCTCACATTTTCAAAAGCTTTGGTCACAAGAACAGTACTGTAAACTAGTGAAGAACATTTTGATAAGAGGGCAGTCCATTCAAATGTTGCACTGCATAGGTGCATCTAAAATACTTACTGCTGGTCCAACATAGCACATATATATACTCCACTCTGCAGAAAAATAAAGCAAAACAACATCTGTCTTCCAATTCAAATTCAGTGGGGTTAGTCCACTTTTTTTTTCATTTGTTGATGCTAAAATGTTATCACATATCCTGTTTACTGCAGAAAAAATACCATCTTAGGACCTCACTATTAATCACCTAAGACACATGCTCAGATCATCTTGAAGTCTGTCCCGTTCAGATGGACTTCGAGTTGACAAATGAGTATAATGACTTGTCTGTTGGACAGTTTGCTCTCTGGTACAGCAGATTCTGATTTTCTTTCTTCCTTGTTGGGCTGAAAATTATTCACCTTTGATATGGGGCAACACTGTGCTGCTTACAGATTATTACAGGCCGGCCATTTTCCTTCTCCTTTCTTGAAGGCTACTGATCCTTACTCTGTGTCTACTATAAGAACATCATTTCCTACCAGGGTTTTCATGACAAATATCTGCCTCTTCTCCAGGACTGACTTGCAGAGATTAATTACCAGCACTCTCCTAGTTCCCTTTTCCCTGTGATCCACCCTGTGTCCACAAAAGTGTGCATTTATTATCAGAGGTCAGAATAATGGGATTGATTACTTGCTGACTTTTGTCCCTATCCTACCCTGTGCTCAGAGGGACTCAAGATGCTTCTGAATTTTTTAGTTTTTTCCTTATCAAAATCTCTGGGTGGGAGAAGAACTCAGAAACCTATTTAAGCATTTGCTCCCAAAACTGTGTGTGGGCTGTTGTCTCATTTCATTCTGCCACCGTCTAGACTATTCTGTGAAAAAATCTAGTCCTTATGTAAAAGAAACAGACCAGACGATGGCTCAGTTGTCTAGTATGTATTTTTAAACTCTGCTACTTTGTGTCATTCCAGTTAGCAACGACCAAGTGAAGTATAAAAAAAATATCCATTTTTACGCTGCTGAAATCCAACTGCTTACATAAGACATGACGAATTACAAGGAGGAAACCAAACTTCCACAATATAGTTTTTGCTGATAGTTCTCCACTCTCACTATCACCTGGCCAGAGGACCTAATAGCCAATTGCCTGATTCTGTTGGCAAGGCAGGGATACAGAGAGATAGGTTAAGACTGACAAAGTAAATTTTGGAAACAAGGCTGCTGTTTATCCTTATTTTAGTCTGATGATTTCAAGAATTTAAACGTAATGATAGGATTATCTTTACATTAGAGTATCACAGCTGTTGGTAGGCATTATGTTTTCAATGTAGATACATTTACAAATGAAAATTGTACACAGTTTGGATTTTTCAATTAGAAAAGTCTTCCAAACAAGCATGAGGGAAAACAAACTTCCTTTTCTTCTGTCCTTTCTAACCACACATACACTGATATTCTCTAAAGGGCCAGAAAGGAGATAGATAGAAAGCTAAGTTTTCACTACTTTCGGAAGAAGGAAGATGATAGAAAGACCCTAATGAAACCTTTTAATGTATCTCTCCTGATCTGAAAAGATTTTGCATTACATTGTCACTGCACCAGAACAGCAGAGATCTCGTAAGTAACGAAGATAAGGCATTTACACAGCCGTTTTGGTTAAAGTCTCAGCAGGACTCCGTTATTTCAATATGACTGTCAAAAACTCAAGACAAAGTCAGAAATGCAATTACTCACAATAAGATTATGGCTCTTAAAACTGCAAGGCAACAGAATGAGACCACCATAATCCAAGAGGAAATGGTTAGTGACCTGCTGCACCACCTAGTCCATAGGGCCAAACGGGGCCAGATGAGTTACAGCCAAGAGTGCTGAAAGAGTTGGCAGCTCACCAAGCCACTCTTCACAACTGGCTAACCAATGAGGTCCCAATGGACTGGAGATTTACAAATGTCATGCCCACCTACAAGAAGGGCCAGAAGAAGGATCTATCGGGGAACGATAGACCTGTCAGTCTGACTTTGATGCTGGGGAAGGTCATGGAACAAATCTTGAGTTCCATTACACACCATTTACAGGACAACCAGATCATCAGGCCCAATCAACATAGGTTCATGAAGGCTTTTAAAAGCCATCTAGATACGGTGCTCAGGGACATGGTTTAGAAGGGGGCATGGTAGAGTTAGACAATTGTTGGACTTGATGATCTTAAAGGTCTTTTCCAGCCATAATGATTATATATATCTATGATTCTAAGATAATTACTAATAAAGCCATATGCAATTTCACTAAATGAAACAACAGTTCTTAACAAAGAGTAAGTAGTTTCAGGCCTGTGATATATCGGTCATGGTAGTAATATTCAAGAAAGTGTTAATTAATTGTACTTTATAGTCAATATATCATACAAATAATTGAAGATATATTTTTTAATCCAAAGCTAAGGATCCGATAGCATGATGGAAAACACTTAGGCCTAGAGTTACTCACTTAATAGTGCAGAAAAATCAAGAGAACTGCAACATGAAGTTTACATGGTTGTCTACCAAGCTGCATAGTTTAAACTGCTGTGGTCACACTTCAAATTTTGTGTGCCAACAAATTTGGCATCATCACAGGGAACTTTATATTAAAAGTATTCTTTAAACAGTTTATACTGTGAACTGTTCAAAAAATAGTTCGCAAGTAGCTACCATTTTGGCCCAGTATGACAAACCCTCCACACAGCTGAAAGCTGTGGTATATAGCTTGTGAAGTTTGAAGGAAGGATACAGTGAAAAGAGCCTAGAATGACAGATTGAATCAAAGGAATGCCTACTCAGATTGAAAAATTCCCCAAAACGTAAATAAAAACATATGGCTTCATCTCTCCAGATTTGGCAAAGCATCCTATAAATGTATCTGTTCTAAAGAAGGGAAGAGAAAACCAAAAACATCTTTAAACTTTCAATTGAACTGACAACTCACAGAAGCACCTGATCTAAACCATGCCTGGCCAGCTACCTGGCTTCATCTACAGCAATCCACTGACTGCAAAGGACTGCTGAAGTTGTTTCAGATACTGTGACTGGGAAGGTATTTTCCTATCCTGTGAAAAGTCCGGGTATTCCACAGATTTTCTTATTCTGTAATACGAAATACAAATAATCTTTAGAAGTATTCCACAAAAAACATGTCAGAGATATATCAGCCTTACAATAGCTTAAGACTTAGGTAAATAATTTATATGAATGTACCAAAATTTAAAGCACTGTCCTGCTTCTTTCAATTAAAGATACAATCTGTGTCCTCTCATAATGAAGACAATCTCCTCATTACCCATCTATTGGCTATTCTGTCCCACTTAGGGTTCACTACTTTGGACAAACACTGAAATACTTTTTGCAGTAGACTTGAACTGTGTTGTACCACAGCCCGTCTAGCCGATTTATCCTCTAGCAAAAACTGTGTTTGCAGCAGGAGAAGGTCTTGCTAGTTCTCTGTTTCTCTCTTTAGTACTTTTAGTTTTGATCCAAGTATTCTATCCTGGTAAATGTGGCATACCTGTTCCCATAAGCAGTTTTGATTTTGAATACTAAATAATTTTAGATTAAAAAGAAACCCAAACCCAGACAAAAATTAGGACAGTTTTTATCAAATAAAAAACTTAGAAATCTCAGTCAAACTGACATCAGTTGCTTTTCAAAATGACAGAGTCATCAAACGCATTTCACCAGTATCAGCACTAGTGCAGGAAAAGCCATTTTGGCACATTCTATCTCACTGAAATACTATCTTATTTCACAATGTCATCTCTTAGATATGACAAAATTGAGACCCTACAGCTGCCATAAGTTAATTTAGAGGAACCTAAGGCAAAGGTTCTTTTTTTCCCTTCAGACTTAAAAGCTCTCTTTTTAACTTGTGTTTAATAGCACTTTCATAATAGCACTTATTGGTGCTACAACTAAATTTGCCCACTGAGACAAACAAGCTTTGGCTTCCAATTTGTGTTTGTTAGCACAGTTTCTAATCACCATCTGGGGGTGTTGCTTGAGCCCCACAGGTTATTGGTTGCTTATACTATTGAGAACACAGTTTTCAGCTTTTGATTTGCCGTAACTTCCTGCTATAAACACTGAGTAGCTCTTCCAGTGACCAGGACTCAGTTGTGGTGGGTCTCACCTCACTGGTGGTATCCAGCAGTGATACTAGCTGCTTTTCCTTGGGCAGCCTTTCCATCTGAAAGTTTAGAAACAAGACCAGGCATATCAAGCTACTTAATTAATAATACATCACAGTTACTTTCTTCAGGCACCAACATTTCTGTTAATTCTGTAATAAACTAATACGCAGTACATTCCTTAAGAAACGGGTGGGTCATTCACATATTCTGAAGAACTTATTATATTTTAATACTGTTACATTGCAACAGTTCACTCTATAACACTTTGAAGATATTCCAAGCAGGCAAAACTGTGGGGTGAACACTCCTCTTATTTTTCAAATTAAGAGAGAGAAAATTCAGGCTTTAATTATAAACTTACAATGGTAATGCTCAGACAGAATTATTTTTCACAGATTGGGAACAATTATAATGTCATACAAAATAGAACAAATGCACCCATTTTACGTTACTGATTGAGTTATTACATCAGCTGGATGAAGCTGTACCTATCGTTTTCAGCCATGTAATGTCATGAGAATTTACACAATACTAAAGATGGACTGTACAGAATGATGTCTAAGAAAAGAGGCTGGATATCATTTATTGATTTAAAGGTTAATTCAGTGGGACCAGTTCATTACTAAGCTACAGTAAAGCTGAATTTGGTCTAAAGTTTGTGTCTTTCTACATATAAATGCATTGTATTTGTTGATTCTTGCTGACTTTTCATGGTGGAAAATATTTTTTTTTAATTTGGTTTTGGAGCCTTTCTGATCTGAAGTTGTGGGATGCTTGTTTTCTTTAGACTGTAGGAACCAGAGATCACTGAGAAGCTTGCAACTATTGTCACAAAAAAGCATATACTAGCCATTTAATCCACACAATGGGAAGGGAACTCAGATATGTCTTTGTCAAAGCTCTAACTCTAGTATCTGTGGCAAAATGAAACTTTGGCTACTGTAAGAGAACAGCTCAATGTGATTATTAGTGCGCTGCTTCTATCACATTTTATATTCCACTTATGAATCTCCCAGGTTCAAAGTTAAAACTAGACAAGTTATTTCCCCCAATTACTCTTGCAGAAGGCTAAAGCCATAGAAGGAAAGGTTTTCTATTATTAATGAGTAGCTTGATAAATGTTCAGTGGGATTCACATGACATGGTCTCCTACAGTAGCATAAATATGTCATATTGATACAGAAGAGAGCAGAAGCCAATCTGGTTCCATCTAGTGGAAGTCACTTGACTTCCTTGTAATGTAAATGCTTATGAAACAGTAATTTGTATATCCGACCATAAGCGAATAAATTATTAAGAACAGCCTAAATGCATCTCAATATTAGTCAAAACCATGACAGCATATGAGAATGCAAAAAATTACCAATGGCCTCTGTAGGTCACACTTAGTTCCACAAAAAGCAGTTTTTGCAGAATCAGGTTCCCTACCCCACTCCAGTGACAATATTTAAAGACTAATGAATACATTTCAAGTGAGATGCACACCATTGGCAGGAAACAACACGAACATTTCTCCTAAGGGTCCTTTGTTTAATACTTGTTGTGTTTGCATTGTAATAGTAAAAGATTATGGCCATTTAAGAAGCAAAGACTTGTGTATGTAAGATAATGTGTTGCGTTTAGGTAACATATATATGTATTTACATATGTACGCATACTCATACACACATGCATTCTTTGTTGTCAATTCACAAGAGATATGAATCATTGCAGTGGGTGAGAAGAGTAAGGTGGTGGTCTTTGCCTTCTCAAGTATGTACCTGTTGTAAACATTTTTTGCACCTGCAGTGCCTTCCAATGCTTGCCTGTGACAGTGAGGCCATCACCATCCACCCACGTGTACTTGACAACAGATACACGACCTGCAAAATCCATGCCATGGATTCATAGCTGTTGTACATTAATATTACACTGACTTTAATGGAGTTGCTCATTTACTGCAGTTGAGAGCCTGGCCAAGTTTAGTTTTAAGATTTCATATCGGAGAATGTAAAGATTAAAAATGTGATTTATCAGTATCTTTTTTAAACTGGTGTAGAAAGCACTACAAAAATGTAGTGTAACTTGTTAAACTAGTTACATGTGAACTACAACACATGTATCCTAATATATAATTAACCTGTACAAACATTTATTATCTTGATATTAATAGCCTAGATTATTTATTAATACAGTATCACCTTCATAGCATATCATCTGTACAAATACAGGTTTTCTAAATGGCTCTGGTGACCACTAATCCCACTCTTCAAACATTAATTGTAAAACATCTTCTCAGAGTTCAGTATGTGATGGTGACAGCTGGCATGTATAAACAGGACATAATCATGTAGCATTTGGGTTTTTTTCTGGATTTTTCAGTTATGAATATACAATGTTGAGACTAATGAATTTCATCATTTAGATTCACAGCATGAACCCCAGAACATCAGAGGCTTAGAAATGGTTGCAATATATTTATTCTTCTTGATGAGAGTCAGAGTTATTTCTATTTTGTATTTTGAAAGTCCTAGTACTTTAAATGGAAGAATAATTCTAATTTACTTGATTTTTTTAACCATGAACAGAAGATTGAAAGTTACAGGTTACTTATTATGAAAGAAATCTGTTACGTTCTAATTGGTTCTTCTGGGAAGAAGAAGTGATCGTTCTGTTTATAGCCACATTCACGCTGTCACTTTCCTGTATCACTAAGTAAAATAGGAAATATTATCATCACCATCATCATCATCACATTGACTTTCATTTCTGGAAAATTAATGTAAATAAATGCTGCAGCCAAACATAGAAATGAAGCAGTTTTAACCTGATTCACTCATCTCTCCAAAAGTGCTGTCCAGTGCTGAATTATATTTAATTTTGTATTCTGCCATGTCATACATATTCAATATCATAACTGCAGGCTGAATTTTGATACGCGTTTCTGGATGTAGAGATGGGAGGAGAAAGGAGGCTACTGACATATATGAACAAGGGTTAGTGTGTTTTGCTACTGAAACTTTACATTGTTCTCCAATTTGCTACATACAGTGTAGCTACAGAAATTCAGATTAGCCAAAATACACATCGTTTGCTCAAAAACTTCTAAAAGGCTTTTATTAGCAGACACCTAATCAGGTATCCTCTGTAACAGATCAGCCAAAAAGTTTTGCTTTCTGGCACTTTCAATCACCATTCTTCAGATAAAAAATAAGGCCCTATTCTGCAGGAAATACTAATGACCTGCAGTTCTCAGCTGTCATGCTATTTTAAGAAGTAGTAAGAATGTAAGATGACCTGATCAAAATAAAGGAAAATTTAAAAAAAGAACCCCACTCCATTGAACACATCAGATTTAAGTGGAAGAGAGAACTGGTGGCTGATACTACTCCAGCAAACTTACCCAGGATAACAGACACTTATAAAAGCAAAAAGCATGGCACTACAGTTCTGAGCGCTGTTGTACATGTTAACTTTTTAATTTGCACATTCTTTAAACAGTAAAAATTGTACATGTCATTGTACATGTAAAAAAAATCTGCGGATGGATCTGCTAAGAGTTCATAGTCTGTTGCCGAATGAAATATTTCCACTGAACACCTTTTATTCTCATACCAGGAAGTAATAGCAATTTCTGCAGTCCTGTAAGCAAGAGTGATTTAGGCATTATATAAAATTGTGCACATACTCCACTGTGCACAATTTTAACAGTAACTTTCAAGTTTAATGTCGTCAAATGTCTTGACTTAGTTACAACTTATGACTCTAAATACCTGATATTAGCTAAGATTTGGTTTCAGACCCAATTTTGAAAAAGATGTTTTTACTCTCTCTTTAATCCCAGAAAATCCACAGAAGAATTGAAGCCTTTCAGATCTGCAGATGCAGCTTTAAAACTACACTGCATTTTTGCCTGCACTTTTTTTTTGTATTGCCATAAATTTATTTTTCTCCTTGATCAAAAATCTGAAATAGTTTAACAGTTCAGTTAACTATAAAAATGAGTAAGTGTAGCTCAAATCTTCTACCACAGCACTCCTTTAAAATATCATTCCTAACCTTCTAACCACTTCAGTTAAATTCAGTGAATTTTATATGGCTCTAAGCATTTTTGAGACTATACATAATAATCCCAATTATATGACAACTATGTGATTATACAATCACTAAAAAAGAGGTAGAAATTATAAACCTACAGAAATGTTTAATAACTTAAAATAATCAAGGATTCCATTAAAGGTCTGAGAGGATTAGAAACAAGGTGGCAGGCAGAAGGTAAATTCAAGGACATCAAGTATGCCTTTTAAAGGAAAACAAAAAGGCAAGGGAAAAAAAAGCATTTTATTTTAAAGATCAAGTATTTAGAAGTTTTGCTAGCCTTTTAAATTATTTTTTATATTTTTAATTTTTTTTCCCAGTTGGTTCTTATTTAAAAAGCAATTTATATTTTCCTGCATATTTTACAAAAGCGATACTTTTGCAGGGATGCTAATCATATGTACATCCCAGCTAACTCTGTCATGATCCCTGGACCACCCGGAAAATAATTGAATAAAGCAGGTACCTCGGATTGCTCTACATTAATCTGTGCACACACACACGTGTACAACATATATAGGAATGTAGTTTTGTTTCCAGTCTTGATCCAGTGATATATTCTGAAAAGTATAAACTGGCAAGAATTTTAAATTTCTGTGTGAAAAATTGAAACTCAACAGTGCAACTTTAGGTCAAGATATTAATTATGCTGACATTATTTAGAGGGTTTTAGTTAAAATTACATACCTATTCAAATCTTGCTACCCTTTTTTTTCTGTTCTGGGCTTCTTGGGCAACATTATATTCAATAGTGTGATGCAAACATCTCACTACTTTGTGGTGCTTTCTGTCAGAGTTGCATAATTTCTACTGCTTTATGGAGACATTGTCTGGACAGAAACAGAGGAACATGAAGTTCATTGAGTGAAGAAAACTCACCATCAATCTAGTTAATTATAATTTCCATAACATTTTAACTCCTATTTGGAGATGCATTCCTATGGCTAAACTGAAAGAAAAGTTAGTGTTCGCATGAGCTACATTTAGTAACATCTAGCACACAACACAGACCACATTTTTGTAATTTTTCTGTGGAAAATTTACTAGAATTATCAGAGTATGAGTGTAATTCCTATCTTTTGTATGAAACCCACATAAATAACAAGATAAGTAGGCAGGGTAGAGCTGAGAGTTTTTACAACTTCAAGCAATCTAGAGTGCTTTCATTTCAGATAATTATATAAAGAAATGAACCCTAAACTGTGGTAAAAATTTGAACATCTTCCAAATTCTGCATTCTAGTGTATAATTTCGTTTATGTCTGTGCAAACTTTTCTCAACAATTTATAAAATAACACACATTTTATCCTAACTATTGACCAAACAACATTGATTTCAACCATCACACAATTTGTTTTTCTGCTTTGACCGCCCCTTACCAACTACAGTTTCTCTGGTTCCTTTTTTCATTTATAACTGTGTAATAAAAAAAAGCCCCAAACCTTTGCCTTCTATATGAATATAAAAGTATACCCAAAATACAACACCACCTGCATTTTCGTATCTTTGTAGAATAATCAATAAATGACTGACATAAACCTTTCTACTTTCCTTTTCATTCTGTTATTTCATCACATCTATTTGCATTTTCTGCTTATCGGAGCATCTAGTTTAGCGTAGTAATGGGTTTGTCTTAGACTCTATGCCTACCTGGATACTATATGCTTTTGAACCATCCCAAGGCTTTTTTTTTTTAACTGCGCAAAAGAAGAAAACTTTTTTTTTAATGCATACTCCTCTTTAAATCCATATTCAGACTATTTGAGCTCAAATGCAAGCTTTTCTGGACTCCATGTTTATCCTAACTGTCTGCAGAACAATAGATTGTCCTATGCATGTTGGATGTTATGGATCAATAGCAACATCAGCAGTTTCTAAATTGTGTGTATTTACAATTTGCTGTGATACCTGCTGTAAGGAGGGGGAAATGTTGCGTCAGCCAGTTAAGCCTTATCACTCTGGAGTGCTCTGGAAACCTACCCTGTGCTTCCACGGACATGCTGGCATTACGAATGATAAAAACTTTGTGGCACAATGTTTTCAAGCTAATGTATACGAAGCTTCTTAATGGCTCAGAAATTCAGTGTAGAATGGGTTAATTCCATGGTTTAAATATCCAAAAATGCTTTATTCTGAAATCTAGGTTGAAATGACATATAGGCAGAAGATAGCTGACAGTAGCAATACAATACATGATTTTAGTGGAGTCTAGTTAAATCTTGGCAATACAAATACAATAACTGACAGGACTTTAAGGCTTAAATATATATTTTTAAGAACTGTCTAAACTGTGTCTTCAGCAGTGTTGGCTTGATGTATGTCTTCCATGGAAACTTCTGGTACGCTTACAGATACTAATTCCTTCTTCCCTTCTGACATACACAAGCTGCCATGTCAAATTCACATTCAGAAGCAGCTAAACACAGCATTATTAGCTTTTGCTTGCAGTTACTTTCAAAAAATTAGTCCAAGTTCTCACTTGATTATGTGGCAGCATAACATTAAACAGTAAAAACTTCCAGGAGTTAAAAAGAAGAGTTACTAAACAAAATACTGCCTTCCTGACCACAGAGGCTTCCAGAGTTATGTTTCCAGTTATTAGCTCCTGACTTATAATTTTGTAAGCAATATGTGTTCAGAATTTTTGCAGCAATCATGAAGTAAATAAAAAATTTTATCTGTTTCTATTTCTCTGTAGGTTTTTATATTGTTATTTGTTTGTTTTGCTTTGTATTTTTTGTTTATTTGTTTGTTTTAGTTTGGTTGCTTGGGAGGTTTTTTTGGGTATTTTTAAAATAATGGAGTTTAGCTTCTTTTTGCACCCTCTCAGGACTAGTTAAGTCTCTCCTGAAACAGCTCATGAACACCAGTCCTTTCATAGCTGAATAAAACCTGGTAAGTCACAAGGGACAAAGGTCTCTACTACAGTGTAAGTAAAAAGATTTACAGTCATATGCTGTATTGAGCAGCATTGTTGAATAGAATATAGCATACTACATCTTTGACAGGCTGAAAGAAACCACATGCCAGCTCTGATTTCAGACCTGCATAACACACCATGTTACATCTTCAGCACATTAGGAAATCAAGCAGTCAAAGGGACGGGGAAAAGAAGAACTGGGAAAGAAACTAAGGTTCAACCTGGTTTTGTTGTCCTACTTAATACATAATATTCCCAGCTTCAGCTTTTCCCCATTTATATGCTCCCTGGGGACAATTATATGGCACTTACTCACTTTTAGCAGCAATGAGAGGCTCCAAACAAGATTTTGTGTAACACCACATAACCCAAACTGTCTGGGTAAGAAGGAAGAAAATGTCACTCAATCTCTGTTCCCTAAGTACTTTTGGATCATCAGAGCAGACAGGTTAGTATTTCAACCACTTTCTGTTTATTCTGGAACTATCTGCATTAATCCAATCTTTGACAAAAAGGGAACTTATCTTCAAGTTTCAATCAGATAAAGATTCTGTGAAAGGAATAATGGCCCTCCATTTATTTCTTAAAGATATTCAAACACGATTTTCAAAGAAATTAAATCTCAGGTAGCAGTATGATGTGTCCTCACATTTACTATGGAGTGCTGGGGAGGGAGGATTAAAAATTATGCCACCTACGTGAAGCTGTGACTACATCCTGAATGTTCAAGAAAAAGAAGACCAAGAACAGAAGAAAAAACAGTAAGTTTATATTCATACAGGAGAAGAGAAAACAAACAAAAGACTCCAGCATATAGTCTGACCCATATGTCTTTCTCATGGTACAGAGATGATAATGGAGAGAATGTATGGATTATTCTTAAGAAAATACACATTTTTCAAATGAAATTTCAGAAACATTTCAAGGTTTTGCATTAATCTAAGCTCATATTAATGACTTCGAGAGTGAAACTCATATATTACTGTACTGTCAAAATACCATATGGTCAAAATGGCACTTGGAGGTCTTCATTGACCTTGTAAAATGGAGACATTTGAAAAGCTACTGGCAATTTTTGAGTAGTTTGGGCTTTTGTTCATGTTTAATCCATGCACAACCACATTTTGCATAAACTAGCATAAAGGTTAGCTCAGACTGCTTAGGATAGTAGCTGATTTCCAACCCCCAGATCAAATATTAATTTTTGTTTAAAAGTATTTCTATTAAAGATGAATCACACCCTATATCCCAGTTTCAAAAAGCCCTAAGATTTGGCATGTGGGTTTGGAACCTAAACACAGATTTTGACTACAATATTATGCAAGACCCATATTCCCTCCTGAATCTGGCTAGTACAACACATGACCTCTTGATGCACATCTGAATGCTATGGCATGGACTCTCTTCATTACAGGCATATGGATTCGTATAGAGGGAAAATTTTTAAAGAGACAGCCACTCACCTGCAAACGACAAACATCTTTTCATAGTACATCACTTCATTTCCTGTGATTACATCCAACCCTCCTCCCCAAAGACTACATTATGGTTGATTACAAAAAAGACCTTCATCTTTTGAAACCACATTTCATTGGTTGAATTACACGGAATTGTCTAAAAAAATGAAGTTATGCAGGCACCAATTAAGCTGTATTATACATAGTAAAGCAGGATATGTCATACAGGATCAGACAAGAGAGTCCAACAAGCTTGATATCCTCCCTTCATACAGGACATACCTAATTCTTCAGAGAAACATGAAAGCCTCCAGAATTTTTACAAGGGCATGTAGTGACAGGGCTTCAAACTGGAAGAGGCTACCTCTTGGGTAGATTGGGTAGACTGGACATTGGAAAGAAATTCTTTACTGAGAGGGTGTTGAGACACTGGAACAGGTTTCCCAGGGAAGCTGTGGAACTTCCCCTCCCTGGAAGTGTTCAAGGCCAGGTTGGACAGGGCTTTGGGCAACCAGGACTGGTGGGAGGTGTCCCTGCCCATGGCAGGGGGGTTGGAACTGGGTGATCTTTAAGATCCCATCCAACCCAAACCATTCTATGATTCTATAATTTCACACATCTGTGTCCATGCTTAGCTACAGAGCTGGATAATCACAGAATAATTCAGGTTGAAAGGAACCTTCTGCTTGAACAGTGAACTGAACAATGAGTTCCTGACTCCAGCACCAACTAGTTTATATTGGAACACGAAACTTTTAAAATAACCATTTATAATGCACATAAACAAGCTATAGGTGATACTTTTAGATGCAAATTCTCCATTATCAGCTATTAGTATCTTAATACAGGTTTACGCAGCCCTCACATTTTATCTATGAATGCCAGGCAGTTTGGCTCCATTGGCATACCCCAGCTTCTGGCATTATATAATTATATACTTAAAAGTATCTGCAGATCAGTTCATTGGTTGGGCATGACTACTTAAATTTTATTATTTAATCTTGGAAAGCATTTCAGCTCTACATGAATCCCAGAAGTGTCAGTTCCTCTATTTCTCCCCCAAATTATTGCTATTTAAGTGCAAGACAGAAAGGAGCTAAAGAGAGTTTCTATCTCATTAATGATTATCAAAATTTAATTTAGCAATGAGAATAAAGACAAAAGATCTGATTCCCTCTTACCTTATACCAGTATAGATTCATTTCCTTAATGTAGGAAAATATATTTGGGATACATGCTTAATTTTCTGTTTTATGGTTTTAGGTGCACACACATAAATCAGACTTTCAGTTGCATCCATTTCCACATGGACTTCCATGTGGAGTTTCAGTGGAATTACTGTGAAATTAAAAAGCAGAATGTAGTCCCTTGGCTTATCTCTATTTTTCCTCTCTTTTTAATTTTTTTTTTTTTTTTTAGAAATATATGTAAGTGAATTTGTCAAAAACAGCAATTGGGTTTTTGAGAAAATGTAAACTGTATGGGACTTCTAAGCATCTAGTGACTTCTTTTCTTTTTTTTTACTTAGGGATTTATATTACCAATTATTCATTGACTTAGCCAAATGAAAGGGAACTGAAGCTATTCTCTTAAGTGAAGTTTTCTGTTCTCTGAAGAAGCTTACCAAGAAATGGATACTTCAGCAAGGGAGCAAGGACAATAGATGTTGCACATTGCATGGAAATAAGTCTTTTATAAACCAATCAATTTACTTTCTGCTTAGCACATATCCAATGACTGACATTGTGTATCTGTGATGATAAAGGGTAGTGATTATCTTCTTTGTAGAATGTTCTCACAGATTTGCACAATGACATAAAGATCACAGGCAGCATGAAAACTGCCTCTTTCCCCCAAATTTCACACTGTTCAAGACTCAGATCTTGGACAGACATTTCCCTTAGAAGCACATTTTATTGGATAGTTGCAGAGCACTTGCTCATGTTTTAGACCATTAGACACTGACCAGAACGGTACTGTGGACTCTAGCATTTGCTATCATATCTTGCTTCCTTTGGCACAGCTGCCCAAAGATGACAGGCTGCTATTCACTGCACACTGGCTGGGTGGCTGTGAGTCACACAGCACATGCTAAATTATCTTGAAAGACGAAAGGATCTGGGAAGTGCTGGAGCAATTCTGTGTTTCTCACTCTGTGCTGCCTTCAGCGCAACTGAGAGCACTGGGATAGCATCCTCCCCATTCCTAAAGTAAAGAATAGATGCAGAAGTTGCAAATGTAGTCAAAAGAAGCAAAAATCTCAGTGAATTCAAAAACCACAAAGCAAGAAATATAGGAACATAAAATAACTTAGAAGATCCTTCAGCAATTAAGGTTGAAGCAGCTAAATTTTCCCCTCTCACTGGTTAGAAAGGGGTTTTAGTCACCTGAACACCTAAAGATAAGAATACTTTGAATATCTGTTTGCCTTTTGAAAACAGAACTTAATATGAGGGAAAAAAAAGTGACAAGAGCAAGGCATGTGGGTATTTTCTGTACTAGGATACACAATGTTAATTTCCAACTGCCCTTTTTTTTTTTTCTGCATTGTAGCATGCCTCTAGGAATGGCAAGTTAAAGTGATCTTGGACAGGGATGCTTACTGAGTAACAGGTAGTTAAGATTAAAAAGAAGGTCCTTCTTTCTTCTGTAATTTAAAAGTTATGTGATATGATCTTGCCTTAAAAGTAACTGATCTAGACTTTCTCAGTTTACACCATTATTTGGCACTAAAAGTAGAACAAAACATGTTACTTGTTTTTCTTGAAAATTTTCCTCTTAAGCAGATAATAATTCCTTCTACTTTGACAAAACAACAAAAGAAATCCACTTACTTTTAAAGATCAGTTGGAGAGCATTTTGCTGGCTTGTAACAATCTGTATTTCAATAGTTATTTTCATTTATTTTTTTAGATACTGCTAATTTCATGGAACATAAAAAAGCAGCTCATATTTCTGATTAAGAAGAGTGAGAAGTGTCTAGCAAAGGGATGTGTCTTACTATTGAGGAAGAGAACATCAGAAGCAGTAGGTACCTTACTCCTTGGTATATCTCTAGAGAACTGAAAACAAGTTAAGAACTGAAGTCTGGCTGATATTTCAATATTCCATAGTAAATATCAGTAGCACTGTGGTGCTGGAAATAATATTTGCTTTGATTTTTTATTTTTTTAATTTTTTTTTGTTGCTATGGTGGATTCCCAAGAAATGTTGCTTATTTAATTAAATATTTCTGAAAAACGGCTTCACCGTGAATGACACCAAAGATATCACAATACCTTTGAATGGCAGGAGCTCTATGGTCCTTAGAGTCTCTCTGTTCTCTCACGTGTTGCTTCATACATTTTCTGATTGCATGCAGTGAACATTCCCAGGTCTCTCCTCAACAGATGGATTCTTCTCCTTATGTAGAGGCATTTAGAGTCTTATACTTTTTTCTTCACTTTGGACTAATTTTTTACTCCACTTGCTCAGAGTAGGTGATCCTCATGACATGAGGAGAACAGGGTAGATTATTCTGTAAATATTCACATACCCTGTAACACCCCTGGAGGCTGGAATTTGTTTATTTACTTTTAAATGCTACTCTCACCAATGGCTGAACTGGATGTCATACAAAATCATAGAATGATTTGGGTTGGAAGGCACCTTAAAGATCATATGGTTCTCTAACTCCTATAAAAGATAATCGATCAACATCTTACCAGCTAAAGTAAAAACAAGATTTTGAAAGTGCTGCCTTAAAACTGCTTTGGAGGGAAGGCAAAACCCAAACGGCTTGTGTTCTGGAAACTACTGTCTGAAGACTGTCTTCAGAGTTATTCCTTATGAGCTGCCTTGTTTGGCAGATACCCTCTTAGAACGACTGGCATGTGGAACTGGCATGTGGAACATTATGAATATGGCCATTTCACTCTAGAATTTACACTGTTGCAAAAGCACATTATTTCTCACAACAGAAAGATCAGCAATAATAATTTCAGAGCTGATTTCCTATTCTTACATAAATTAAAAAATTATTTTATTTCTACTGAGGCTCCAAAGTTAGGCACCTACCAAAGTATATTTATGGACTGAGTATTTCTATCTGTTATGTCATTATGACACTAAAGCTTTGAGGCTTCACCTCTCATGAAAGAAAATAAGCCACTGCAAGTGTATGTGTTCTCCTTGCCACACTGGTAGTCCAGATCATCATTATAACCAATGACAATTCAGGCCTAGGAAACCAAGGATCCAGAACAATACACTTTGTGTAATTAATATACTGGATAGTTTCAAAGCTTCTATTATTCTGATACCTGAATTTTCTAATACCAAAGGACTGCCAGGCTTCTGTGCCGGTCTCCATGACCAAGGCCATACTTTGCGACTTGTTCTTTTATTAGTCATTCTCACTTCATAGACTGGTATTTTCTAAAATCCTGCATGCTGGCATTTTGGAAAGCAGTGACTATCTCTTGAGAAGACAGGTCCGTTTAATGTCGAACTCAGAGTTTGTAATCTCTATCAACAATGAAACTGTGGTTTTCAGAAAGTGGATAAAACTCTACGAAACAAGCTGAGCCCATAAAATTATATGCAAACTATAAAAAAATTAAAAATCATCAGATAAGCCTATCAAACAGCAGTTTCCAGATTGTGGTCTATAGATTAGTGGGTGGTCTGCAAGTCCAAACTCAGCAGCCTGCAGCTGCTCCAGAGAAGATATTATTTTATTTTCATTTATATAATCTTAAAGAGAGTTTTAAATTAAAAGTTTAATGCTAGGGCTGAATAGCAATCGATAAAAAACTTGAATACATACCAGGTATAGTGATAAAAAAAGTTTCAGAACCATCATATTAAACGTAATGTCAGTAATAGCATCTACTTGATATATAGTCCCATGCTGCGATGCAACAGGCAGCTCTCCATTAGACTCACATCACAGAACAGAACACAGAATATCCAAGTCTAACATGACTTGTCCAAAATAAGTTTTGTAACCTTATTTATTTATTTATCTTTCTATAAATATCTTCTCAGCTTTCTGACCTGCAAACTAATGTTTTTTAATCAACATTTTCAGAGGAAACCACAAAACTCACCCAACTACTTTTCAGTGTTACCAATATTCCCATGTTAGGGAGAATAAACACATTTCATTTGTACCGCATAGCTTTTCTTAACAATAAAAATGCTTGAAAATCCACTTAATTATTTTACTTATTTTTTTTAACTGAAGTTTTATATATTTCACATCCATTTCCCTATTTCTATAGTTACTAATGGCTTCATTGAACATGCAAACACATAAAATGCATATGTTCTTCAGCAGTGTTCTGAAATACCCTGTTCCTAAGATGTTTGGCTAGGTATCTTTAACTGAGAACCGGCATCTTTAACCATGATGGGTTTTCTGACATGTCCAAGTATTTTCATAATTCACATTCTATAGAAAAACAATGTAACATGTAAAGATACTTTTAAAATGTAAGGCTATCCATACCACTAGCTTCTAAAACCTAGCCACGTATTTCCAGTTTTCACTGAAGTCAGAGACAGATGATCATACTTCTATCTATACAATTCTCTTTCTCTATCAATTGACATGCCTAAATTTCAAACTCAAGATTAAGGCTTCCAACTTTACATTTTATAGGTAACACAGCAAATAGGAATGTCTTTCTTAACCAGTTCTGAGCCAAGAGAATGAAAACATGTTAAAGAAACAAATGTTACAAAAAATATTCTTGAAAGATTTGTTTTTATTATTTCCTTGCTTTGTATGCTTTTCTACGTATTGGAAGATAGCCGGAAGAACATTATGTTTTCTTGTGAAAGGATGGTTGGGGAGGGGAGGTGAGGTGGGAAAAAGTATTGGAATGGAAAAGGCTGCTGTTTTCATGTACAAACTGACATGTTTTACCTTGTACTCTGGGGTTCCAAATTGCCAATCTTGTGATGTGCCGTCACAACTTATGCGTGACTGACTGGCTACAGAGCCTGCTGATCTATATGGAGAGGTGAGAATTTGTCACTGTGCATAAGCAGAGAGATCAGTCAGATACAGTGATAGATCTGTTCTTTGCCTAGATTTGTCTGCTGCTATATTAGGGTGGCTCAGCAGCTGCCAAATTAAATTCTGAGTCTAGTTTTGCAGTTGAAAAAAACAGGGAAAAAAAGCAGTGACATCCTGACACAACCACTTTGAGATGCAATAACCGTGGAGGAAAAAAACACTCTTATAACCTTTGTGGTGCTGTGCTCTGTCTTCCAGCATACACATAGTGGTCCTGGGGTTATTTCATAGTCTTTCCCCAGTCACTGTAGTGCACTCACAACACAGCATAACACTATGTGGTAACAGGTACCTATCTCTCCTGGGGCTGTCAGTAATGAAGATAGCTAAATGTGTCACTATCAAGAAACATAAAACATAAAGGACAACTTCCACTTGCAGGTAGAAGGAGAGCCCTCATGCAGTGTCTGAAATAGTGTACAATGGTCTACTTGTTTTTTTAGGCTTGCTTGAAAATTGCGGAGTCCTTGCTGCAAACAGCTAGGCCCTGAGTGGGCTAATTCTCAGACAAAACTACTGCTGTCTAGAAGCAATGTTTGTGTGAAGTTTTACCAGCAATCACATTTTTGGATGACACGGTGACGATTTTAGTATTGCTATGTACCAACATAACTCAGTGGACTGAGATGGTTTATGTTTATCCCAGTTCAGAGCTCAGTTAGAGGTAGGATACAAACAAATTACAGTCTCTGCTCAAATACCTGGCGCTTCAAGCAGGACCTCATGAGATCTGCAAGGAGAAGAGTCCTTGTCTTTGTAAACCTACCCTCTTCATCTGTGATGCTGTGTCATCTCTACTGGAGACAAGGGTGACAACTTACAGAAAGCCACATGAAACATCCCTTTTCAAAAATAAAAACACAAATGAGTGGAAGATGGAAAGAACAGTATGAAGAGGAATGTGCTGTGCCTGCATAGTTAATACTCTATTTCTGTCTGTGTCTCTTCCCTCTTCTCCGTTTTGTGATTGCCCCTGGGACTTTCTCTCCACTGCATCTCCCCAGCATGCTGTGCTTTGTCAGAACTCCTGACTGTGGGCAGATTAGACCTAAAAGTTGAAAAGCAAACTTAACTACTTTAACAAAAAAGCACATCAAAATCACAATTATCTAACAGCTAGAGAGTTTGACAGAGTTGCAATGGCATAAAATTGACAAAGTGAGGGGTCAGGCACACAGGATTCACAGAAGTCTTTTCCAGATCATCTCTGTGCTTTCCTAGAAGCCGTAGACACACCTGAGACTGCTGGCCTAAATTTAGGTCAACATCTGCCCCTCTTCAGGGGTTTTAGACAGTGCTGTCTATGCCTTCTTGTGCATTGTGGTTGCTGGCCTCCTTTTTGTGGTGGTGATTTATATTCTCAGTTATTATTTTTTAAACTAAAGGAGTTGTTAGGGAGATAATACCAACTGCATCAAATGTATTTAATTATACTGCTTAAAGGCTCTTTTACTGCTGATGGACAGAAAAGTCTACTCATAATATTGCATTCCTTACCACTTCTTGAAGGAATAGCAGCAGAATGTGTTTTACCTTTTTTTCCCACTGACACAGTGAGATAGTAGCTGTATTAGTTTTCATTTGTGTAAATAAAGGTAACTGTTGGTATGCAACAGTTTGTAATGATGAGACAAAGAACCAGTGTTCGTCAACATATTTCCAGACTTTACTCTGACCTGTGGCATGACCCTGGGCAAGGCACTTATCACATCATTCACATGGAGACCTGTGTAGGGCTGCAGGAGCTCACTCAACACAGCCAGGAGGCTTGTCCCTGCTTAAACATCTCTGCTAGTCTTCAGAAGAGAGACCCTGCTGCAATCACAGTATACAAAGTCAGCCATTGGTTTGCTAGGTGATCTGTTCCTTAAGTGGGAGATCATGAAACAGACCAGTTACTCTTCATTATAGTGTAGCTGAAAACGATGCAACGATCTATTGCCATAGAGTGAAACAACCAGCTGCTTATTCAGCAGTGCCTTTACACCTGAAGCACAATGGTGTTATGAACACTGCATTGTTTGCAAGAATAATTTTATTTAGGGTTCCACTGGAAGGAAAAAGAGCACTGTTTTATATTAAAGTGGCACAAAACCCAAACTAAACAACAAACATTAAACAGAGCTCTTCAAGTACTCCAACAAAATCTGAAAGAAAATATATTGCACATTTTGAATTTCCCTGAAAGCAGCAGCAACAAACAGTAAACCTGTGGAACAGTTATTGTTATGAGCTGTGCTGTTTCTTGCAGAACTGTTGGTTTGTTTGTCATTGGTGTCTATTTAATCATGCCTGTTATGCGAGATTTTAAAGCTTAGTAAACACTTTACAAATCCACTCTGGTTTTAGACAGGCTTGTCCTTTGTGAAAGCTGAAATGACTGGATTCATCAAGGGCAAACCCATACACAGTGCAGGCATAATCTTTCTGTGTACTGCAGTATGATGAGGAATCAAGATGGCAGGAAATGAGTGTATCAAAGAAGACAGAGTTACTCTGTTGGTTCTGTTGCAGTATTTTTCTTACTCTTCTTTCATACAGACCTAAAGACTGTACTTGACACATAAAACAGCTGTCACAGGAACTTATTTTTCCTGCATTTTATGACTGACATGCAGGGTCACAGTTAACCAGAGCCTGTTGAGTCAACATGCAATGATAGGTCCAAAAAAAATGTGTGTATAAATACATATATGCACCCTAAGGGAACATGATGGAGCTTTCCACAAACACTGCACATGGATGATCATACAAATTAGGAGAGAACACCATCATCAGATCTATAGTATTTCTGATTTATCAAAAGGTTTGACTATTTTGGTTTTAATATTCCAGAATGAAACAATAATGAATGGTTCAAATGGAGAGCAAAAAGGTGGTGGAATATGACCTGAGAAGATGTGGCTATATAAATACACTTGTGCCTTCCTCTGTGTGTATACATACATGAATGTACTTTATATATATTATATACATATATGCATGTATATAAACATACACATACACACAAAAAAGCTGTAGACGCTTTCAAGTATCTTTTATAGTATCTGATTGTAGATGTTCTCTGAACTTATCATTTATCCGTGATTACATACTAGTTATAGAGAATGTTCACAATTCATTATTTAATAGTTGCACAAAATAACATCAGTAGATGCATTATTATCTACTGCAATTAATATATTTTTTAAAGACTTGACTAAATACTGGGAGAGCTGCTTAAGGAAAAGTAGCCTTGACATAACATGCAGCTTGGAATCTAGCTTCAGCACAGTAAATCAGTTTATTTTCAGCTAGAGAAAACATGTCAGCTCAGCTAAAAAAGATCACAGCATTTCTTCATACAGTGCTAGCTTTATAGAAGTTTAAGAGTTGCCAAAAATCTCCGAAGTCATGAACCCAAATATCAGCTGAGCCAATATTCTCCAGGTAGAAAATTTTCAACAGAAATATTCCACACAAGTGGCTCTATCCATGTTTATGACTCACAGATTAAGCCTCAAGGACTGTATATATGAGGGCAGTGGGAGACTCTCAGACTGTTGAAAAAAACTGCTTCTTTTAAAGGTCAAATGGTGTCACAGCTTTTAACATGAAAAACCTGTAATTTCTAACAATTTTTACCGTAGCCACAGATAATCAGACCATTCACCAAAATGTAAAAATTGTTAAAAAACACCCAAACCAAATCAGATCCTATTTCAAAATAAGACACAACTTCATGCATATTTGAAAAGATTTGTCTTCGAAACAGAAGGTCCTGCAGGACTGGCACCCAACTGTTGGCAAAGTACTATTATACTAAAATATTATATGGAAAAAAACCATTATATTGAAAGCAATATATATATATATATATATATTTGTACCTGGATGCTTGGCCTGAATACCGAACGACCCAGTATCTTCCACTGAACATGTTTGCTTGCATTAAATAAAATAATATATGAAGGCTGGAACATTTTGGGCTGACCTTACAGCCACTGTTTTTCCTTCAACATTAGTAAACCAATCTGCATTCAAGAAGTATGTTATATTCAGCAGACACTGGTGAGAAAGAAAATTCCTAA
>NW_010182586.1:0-31941 GCF_000695765.1 Mesitornis unicolor | reverse complement strand
CTTGGTAAAATAATTAGTAAAAATGCCAGTGTGCTGCTTGTCAGCTTACAGTTCTAAAGAGGTGTGAGCTCATACTGATAGACAACACTGCTCTTTCCCAGTATAGCAAAAGCAAGAGTACAGTATAGCAAAACCATAAATATTAATATGTATCATCAGGTTTACCACTTAGGAGTGTCACCTTGTACTAATGGGCTGAGAAACTGTGAATTGTAAAGCAGTTGAGCTAAATGAGACACGCTTGCAGGCTAAAGTATATTTCCTATTGTACATTTCAGCGTATCAGCAATTTAAAAAATATAACAACTGTTAAACATAATATACAGAATGATGTACTGTTTCATCCTAGCATATGAAGGAAGACACCTGTTCCATTTCAGGCAGTTCACTACACAAAAATCTTTCAAACACAGGCTAAATTCTTATTTGTTCTGTGCAGATGCTAAAACTGCAGTAACATCTTTGGCAAAAGGCAGTATTTGACAAATTTTCCAACAAGGATGCTCCTCTTTCCTCATGGATTGCCTCTACAACAGCAGCTGGATGTCTGCTCACTATGTACATATTTATAAAATCTAACAGTGGTGGCCGCTCATATTCACAGACAAGACTCAAATGTGGTGACATATCCAAACTTTGGGAGATTTGCAGAACTTTCTGGAGTCCTGAACGTATGCCAGCGGGTGAAGAGTTACTTTATATAATATGCTTTATGTAAGACACTCTTTATGAGTCAGACTTTGCACAATATAGCCATTGTGTGTACCAGCACCCTGCAGAGGGTTCAGCATCATGTCTGATCTAATTCATGTTAAGGTTTTCCTCTTTAAATAGCTGAATCTTAGAGCCTTCACGGACTATTACGAGAGAGCTTTAGTTCCACTGATTTCACCACTACAAAGTTCCCAATGGTATACAAAATAAATACTTTGCTGCAACCCTGTAATTTCCTTTCAATTTGCATTTATTTATTCACGAAAAACTTATTCAACATACTAAGTTAAAAAATATGTATATTACTTGATGTCCAAGTGTCTTGTTTACTACCAAGCTTCCTATAAAACAAAAGTCACAGTGTATTTCTGCAATCCCTGAAATTTCTGAAAGGTTAAAAATTCTCTAAAGGAGGACAATGCAGAAGAAAAGAAATAATGATGCTGTTGAACCAAGGGACATGATTGGAAAAAATTGCTTTTTTTTACTTATGCCACACTATCCCCACTGCTCATTATAAGAAAAAACATACTTTAATCAATGTTTTCAGGTCTGTGATCTACTACCTGCCTGTCATCTTGTAACACATATTTCAGTGTTAAGTAGTAACAGCCATATCGCATTCACAATAGCTGATGTGCTAGCTGAAACAATCCAATTATTTACAACAATAATCTGAGTAGCGTCTCAGCTAAAACTTCTTTGCTGATACATTCCTCTACCCATTAAGAACTGGAAAATTCAGTTAGTAAATATCAGATTGTAAGAGATGCATAGAAGCAATGTGTCAAAACCCCTTCCCATAGATTTTTCCCAAGGAATGTCTCAGTCTAACACACTGCCTCCATCCCAGCAGAAGAAAAAGAATGTGACAGCACAAACATTTGTTTTAAAACAAGGTTGACAATAATTACTACTATAAGCTCCTGTGATGCATTTTATTGTTTTGCCATGTGGAAGTCTGATTTAGAAGCAAAAGTTGGTTTCTGTACTGCGGACTCCATGATACATACGTGCACCTGTGTTTCTGCGTGGGAAAGATGGAGGAGATGGTTTATACATGCAGAAAACAAAGTTCAATGGCTCATCCTCATGTAAAAGAGACAGACCTGTGTAACTACATATGCCTTATTCTGTTAGAAGTGCATTTGAAATCTAGAATCCCTGCAAGAGCTTAGAAATAGCTCAGTCATAGCTGTCCATAAAGGAATAAGAGTGTCCACGCAATCTGTTAAACGAGAAACTGCCTTTATTTGGTTTACCTTCAACACAATCAATAGGGAGATTTATCATTCTCCTTTTGATATTGGAAAAACTTTTTCCAACTTTGAATATTAGGCAAATCTAATTCCCCCTGGCTTTTCTTGCTTCTCAGTGTCACCTAATCTAACTGCTATCGGTGATCATTGGTGTGAATCTTGGCATCTTGCCTTTTTTCCAAGTTATTCAGGGCTCCTCTGTGGCAAGGCTCTTTTGTTAGTGCTGGAAGCGCCATCCTGATACAAAAGCATTGTACAGGCATTTTCACAAAGAATTAACTTTAAATGCAGCCTGAAAAGTTGCACGAACTTTGGGTACTGGTCTGTGAATGCAAGCACAGACCCCACAGAAAACTCTGCAGTTACTACAGCAAAATAGACTTTTGCTGGAACTCACAAGTTTTACTTAGTGCCATGAATAAGTATGAAATTAAGAAATATTAATTTCTCACAAAAACATTTTCTTACATTAATAAAATACTATCAATCTAGCAAAGGCAAGAATTTGGTTTGCATTCAAGAGAAGGTTATAGAGCCATTAAGCCTCTCACATAGCCTCACTGCAATGAATAATTTTGAGCAGCAAGTTTTCAGAAGGATTTCTTAATCTTTCTCCTCTCCCTCTAGCAATTATTTTGTTGGTGTTCTGTTTTCTTTTCTCCTTTCAACAGCTTCCATCTTTTGAAATATTCTTATCATATAGTTTCCTATTAATTCTTCACTCACTATTTTGAGTTTTACTCTTCCTGGAGGGCTGTCCTGTGAAAACACTCTCAGGCTGTCAAAATACCTCTTTTAGACTTCTCCTCTCCCTACTGCAGTATGATCCTAGACCCTTTACACTCAAAGTCTACTTGTATGGGAACACCAAACTAAGAGAATTTGGACTGTAGAAATAAGGATCAATAACTGCATTTTTAGTACAATTTCAGTCATGAAACATGCATTAAAATGACAAAATTAGTATAATCTCACTGAATAACAATGTCAGAGGTAATTATACAGTATCATTTTAATTATTCCACATTTTTCCTGTAGTAAGAATAGGGAAGCTATGGTTATACCAAATAATACTGAAAGAACTCATTTAATTGACCTAACTGTGAATTGGCAAGACTTTGAGCATGGTCACTGTTAAAATATTGGCACACATACAGTATTACAATAATATAGTTAGTATTACAAATATTTAACATAGTAATATTCACTTTGGAAAATGGCCATGTTCTTCAATTTAAAGTAGCTTTTTTATGTGTGTATAATAACTTCTCATTACAGTGTTATATATGTAAATCCCTGCGCATTAGGGGCAGAATATAATCTTTATGGTGAATTTTTAATATGCATTGCACATGGTCTGTGCATAGAGTAGAGTTTACATTCTACACTACATTGACAATACCTCTGAAGGATAAAATACAATGATAAACCAGGGCCAGAGAAAACCAAATTGTTCTTCTCTATTCACCAAGACAAGGTCAGGTACAGAATTATAGAATTAAATTCTATAGGATAAGACCAACCTCAGTAACCTGAAGAACAGTTTTCTGAAAATAGGAATGATTGAGAAATGATAGGCATACACCCAGTTCACAAGCTTACATCCCCTCCCTTCAACGAAAGGTCAAAATCCAAGGTCGTCATCAGTGGGAAGTGTCTAAATAGGAAACAATATCCAAACACATGTAGAGTTGTCAGCAAGGTAACTGGAGGGGTTCAGAGTTTTCTTTTTTCCCCTTTAGCTTCTTATTATAATTTATCTGACATCCACTGCCTCAACAGTTCAACACAACTCAAACAGAGTTTTCAGTAGGAAGACAAAAAAACATTCAACATGGCTAGCTGATACACACTTAAAACCTTCTCCTATGCTCAGAAGATGAGATGAATGCTCCATGTGGAGGACATATTTTACTTTTTCATGGATTTGTTCCAGCTATTGCACATGACCAGCAAGCTTCCTTTACAACCTCCCATAGTCCAGTCTTGCACAATGTGACTTTTAGCACTTACTGTGCTCTCATTCTCCTTCTACCGCTTCTTTGGGGACTGACACTGTCATACTATGGACTTGGATCCTGAAAGGAGCAAGTAAGGCCCTGTATCCCACCCAAGAGGGACCAGTAGGCAGAGGTGCTAAATGATGCTCGTTAAACAATTTCAGGTACTTTGTTCCAGCTGGCAGAGCTGGGTGCCATGTAGATTAAAAGTCTTCTGTAACATAAATAAACTACCCAAGTGAAACACTTTTGCACAAAATTTAATGCTTACATCTTATTCATGGTAAGGAAGTTGGGGATCTGGGGCAATAATGCCAGAAATGGATGCGTCCACTCTTGGTGGGAGGTCTAAACTCCAGGTTTTATAGTCTGTGTCTAACCTACTGGCAGAAGGCCCTTTTGCTTCTTCATTTGCCTCTGCACCCTATAAATCAATCAAAAGTATTTGTGGCATTTTGGGTTTTGTTGTTTTTCTTTTTTCCTTTTTTTTCCCCCATAACTGCCAAATTTCTGGTTATATGAATTACAATGTCTGGAGTAAAGTTTAATAAGTGCCTCAGAAGAGCTGTTCTTTTTTTTTAAAGGGGAGTCAAACAATATTTTTCTAATTTTTTAATGATAATCTTATTCAGACAATAAAGTTACCAGAAAAATGCTCTTTGGAATATGCAAGTGTCAGAAATTAGTAACAAACTGGCAATTACGACACACTGAGACATTTTTCAAAAGAGGTTTTTAGTATTGCTGGGGCTAACATGGCAACAGTACCTGTTCTTTTAATCAGAAATTAAGGCCTTACTGTAACGGGAATATATGTCTAATTCACATCTGTATATTCAGTTTAGTTCAAAATATCTTTTCAGTGCCAATAAATGCAAACTTCATTTTCTAGCACTACTGAAGCAATTTGTGTCTAAGGATATGTCTTTGCACTGAGGAATCCCAGTTTAAAATTAAGACTGGTAATGAAAACAGAACATTGGCAATCATAACCCTGAGAAGTTCAAGATGTGTTTTCATATGATGTTTTCCGATGCTTGTGAGCTTGACTACCATCCTCAGCAGTGGCTTTGTAACCTGTAAGGCTGAAAGCTGCGTAGTCAAATTCACAGAATTCCTGTGGAAACTTGGCAACTGTCAGGTTTCTGTTTCTGTTGGGTTTTTTTTTGTTGTTGTTGGTTTTTTTTAATTAGGCGTCTGTATGGACTGGGAAGTTTTCTAACTACAAGTATGCATAAATGTACATAGTGAATGCTTAAGTCCCTTGACAACTGTGTGACTATGCCTCTCTGGAAATAGGAGCCCAGTTTCACAATCACTTCGAATGAGACTATAAAGCAACACAGATGCTTCTGCAAAATTCACCCTAAATTGTGAATGATTGAAATATGTAGTTGAGCATTAAGTAATCTTTACCAGGGAAACAAACAAGACTTGAACCATGATCAGCTTCCATTCCTACTATTTGCTCCAAGTTTCCCATAAAAGCAATTTCAACTGTGAGCATGGCATGAAGATCAGAAAAGAACAGTTTTAAATAATTTATTCTGTTCTCCTATAAAACCAGCAACTCAGCAATCACTGTTGGTACCAGAAATAGTCTGATACTGCCCCTTCAATCATAATTTTAAAAAATAAGCAAAGAACTGCTCAATTAAGCAAAAAGTTATTAGTCCAAAATAAAATTTATAGAATCTATTGATAGGTGCTGACTGAGCCTCTAGGGGCCCTGAGCAAGCTCATGCACCACAATGACAGGTCACAGAAACAACTCATGCATCCTGTGACTGCACTATGAAGACATCAGTCTTCAGTGACATCAACAGAAGGGCAACCTACTAATGTCAATATGTTTTTCGCTATGGCTGAATATTGGGATATTTATTGCGGCTATTACTTGCAATTATTTTCTTTTCCTTGTATTATTTGTCTGTGTGCAGCTCTGTAACAGAGTTTTATATAGATGTAATATAGACAAATATCTAAAAAAATTTTTAAAAAAAGAGATGTATTAAATTTCAGTTTATTTGTGCACCTTTCACACTCACAATTTCCACAAATAGCTTAGCAAATGAATTTACTAATTTCTATGTACAACTGATTTTTAAATAAATACAAAAGAATGTTAATAATTTTTTAATTTATGAGTACTTACACTAAAAAGTCACTTACTAGAGTACCCTGCATTGGTTAAGAACTAGAAACTGTACCATATGTTTTATTTTTCAAAGAGAATGATCACACCTGGGATTTTAGATATTATTTCCAACAAATTGTTTATGGATAATATAGAGACTTAAAATTATTTATGAAGGAAATTCAAGTACTAAATAAATAAATGTAAATAATTGAAGGAAAGTGTAGTCTCATTTTGCATACTTGAGAACACAGGAGAAGAAATTGCTTAAAAAAAGGACAGTTTGCTTGCATTCTGTAGATCTAATTACACACATATATCAAACAGGCCAAAATAACCAAACATTTTCCCTGCATGTTCTTAACATCAGAAACAAAAAAGTCTCGCACCACTATTTGTACAAACCACATGAAACAGAGAACTAAGGCAGACAGCTGTTCCTTCTTCTGTTGCTTTCCACAAAAGGATTCCAGAGCCATTACTACTTGCTGCCACAGTTCTTCAGCTGTAAGCAAACTTTTATCCTATAATGAAAAATCAATATGCCATCCAGTTTTTATAATGTCTGCCTTTTATTTCACTGAGTCTAACAATACACAGTAACACAGAAATTTATTTTCCTTATTTAATTCAGTATTTTTTTCAACTATGTGAACTACCTGATGATGTTTCTGTAATTATGATGTACTGTATTCTCCTAATTTAAAGATTATATGCAATTTTTTTAAAAAAAAGTCCTATGACAAATATTCCAGATTTTTTCCTAGATTAATTTCTTTAATTTGAAGTGTATTTCTTAGGTTTGCCCTTAACTTACAAAAAAAAGAAAGAAATCCATTGCTTGTTTAACATTCATAGTTACCGTGTAATTAAAACTGCATTATTAGTCTTAACTATTTAAAGACAACAAAAGTGAACCTTCACAGAAACTAAACTCCCATCTTAACTATATTATTAATTCTACATACTAAGTGCATTCATGAAACTTTGAAACTTATGGTTTTAGCTTTCTAGCCAACTTCCTAGCTTGAGACAAGGAAATTTATGAGTTATCTCTAGTGTTGCAGCTGCAATAGAAAAGGGAAAATTCCAGCTTTCTAGGGTATGAAGAACATTGCTTCAGTTGAAAAGTTAACTCAAATGTCTTTACATACAGAAAAACAATTTTATGTAAGATTGAGAGGCAACTAACAATGTAATCTTCCCATATTTCCATATCCTGGCCAGAACAAACAACAAACATGATCTCATTTGCACCACAGTGTACGTCTAAAGCTCTATTTTGGCACAAAAAAAATCACTCCAACAGGAACCATATACACAGGCAGAGGATATAGTGAGGGAAAATATACATATGAAATTCCAGCCTGAACAAAATTACTCCCTAAAATATGCTTCTTATGTCAAATACTAAGAGGTACGGTAAGAAACACAAAAGGTACCTGCTTAACTCTCTTGATGATGGTAACACTCATCACAACACGGATTTTCTGTGCCAGAGTAAATACTCCAAAGCTACTAAAATCAGCCAAAAGACACAGACTTCAATGACAATTTTAAGAATGCCCCAAAGACTCTGAGAATCCTTAAGGAAAGCTATGAGAGACTGGATTTCTATGCAATTATACTCAGAGTTTTTAGTATTAAAACGCTAATAATTACAATTATACACATTTTAATTAAAATGAAAGTAACAAAAAATTTAAAAAAAAAATATACCATGGTGAAAATCCAAATATTTTGATACTTTTCCTACATGTTTCTCTTTTAAAATACTAATGGCCTGCAAAAAGATCTTGGTAGTGCTGTACTGAAGGCAAAAAAGAGCAAATGTAGCCCTTATGTATTTTATGAGCCAAATGTTTTAGACATGGTTCTAGGAAAAGTCCAGACAGTTTATTTAGGGCAAGACACTAACAGCAAGTAAAGGCAATCAGATACCAGATGACTTTATTGTCTGGTTTGTTTCAGAAACATTACAACAGCTTTCTAATTTGGCACATTCTTATTGCCACCCTGCTTATTTCACTGGGAGCTTTATATTCTTTCTCTCCTTCCCAGAACTTTTCATCTTCTATTTGTAATCCTTCTTAGTTTGTACCAGTGTGTAATATGGAGCAGGGGAAAAGGGGTGGCTGCATTCAATTTCAGCCATTGACATTTGAATGCCTCATAGGGAAATTCTGCTATCTAGTAAAAGAAACTTAAAAATAATACCCTGCCATTGATGTAACAACATGCAGATCTTAGGAAGTATTAAGTTAACATGCAAATGTACCAGGAGTGTAGCAGTTGTTACCCCTAGAATATAGCTGAAATGTGGCAGCGAAAAGTGCATTAGAAAGCTGATTTTGATGCCTCTTCTGAACATGCTGGCCATCACTGCCAATTTTGCAAGAAAATTTTGGAGAAGAGGTAGTAATTCAAATAAATGCATGAGACAAAATGCAGGAAAAGGCTTGTGATTTTATTGCTTGATCCCAGTTACCTGACCAGTGGAGTTACTAGTCACATGACAGGAACTGATTGGCAAAATGATATGATCCAGCAAAGCATTTCATGCTGTACCACACAACATCCTTGTTTCTAAACTGGAGAGACATAGATTGGATGAATGGATCACTCAGTGGATAAGGAAATGGTCACATTTGGTCACATTCAAAGAGTTGCGGTGAACAGCTCCATGTTCAAGTGGAGACCAGTGATTAGTGGCGATCCTCAGAGGTCAATACTGGGACCGGCGCTGTTTAACATCTTTGTGGTGTCATGGACAGTGGGACTGAGCACACCCTCTGCAAGTTTGCCCATGTCACCAAGTTGACAAGTGCAGTTGACTTGCTGGAGGGAAGGGATGCCATCCAGAGGGACCCTGACAGGCTTGAGAAGTGGGCCTGTGTAAACCATATGAAGTTCAACAAGGCCACGTGGTTCGGGGCAATCCCAAACATGGATACAGGTTGAGTGGAGAATGGACTGAGAGTAGCCCTGAGGAGAAGGATTTGGGGGTATTGGTTGATGAGAAGCTCAACATGACCTGGCAAGGTGCACTTGCAGCCCAGAAGCCAACAACATCCTGGGCTGTGTCAAAAGAAGTGTGGCCAGCAGGTCAAAGGAGGTGATTCTGCTCCTCTACTCTGCTCTTGTGAAGACCTCACCTGGAGTACTGTGTCCAGCTCTGGGGCCTCCAACATAAGAAGGATATGGACCTGTTGGAGTGAGTCCAGAGGAGGGCCATGAAGATGATCAGGTGGCTGGAGGCCCCTCCTATGAGGCCAGGCTGAGAGAGCTGGGGCTGTTCAGCCTGGAGAAGAGAAGGCTCCATGTGGACCCTAAGTGGCCTTCCTGTACATGAATGGGGCCTACAGGAATGATAGGGAGGGCCTCTTTATCAGGAAGCGCAGTAATAGGACAAGGAGTAATGATTTCAAACTGAAAGAGGGTGGATTTGGTTTATATATAAGGAAGAAATTCTTTACTCTGAGAGTGGTAAGGCACTGGAACAGGTTGCCCAGAAAAACTGTGGATGTTCCCTCCTTGGAACTGTTCAGGACCAGGCTGGATGGGGCTTCGAGCAGCCTGGTCTGGTGGGAGGTGTCCCTGTCCATGGTGGGTGGGTGGAACTAGATGATCTTTAAAGGTCTCATCCAATCCAAACCATTCTATGATACTATGATTCCACAAATATTAAAAAACACATTATAAAAATATTGCAGAGGCTCATGTACATTGAAAAGTAATGGGAAACTGACTTTTCTTTATGGAGAACTAGCAAAAAAGCCTTGTGATAGCTTACTTAGTGCAGTTTAGACATGTAAGTGAAAAAAGGAAACTAAAGCAGTGGCAAAGTATTCATTGTAACAAAATAACAGAAAGTTTAGAAATAAAAGCATGGACAAAGAGGCAGTAGAAGAATGAACAAACTATCAAAACCCTATAGAAAGTTTACATTTTCCATATTTGAAGTTGTTACAAAGGCAATTGAACAGAAACCTATCATTATCCAAATGCTTCATGTTACTAGAAACATCATGATGTCATTATTTCATTTAGTGAAAGCAGAATTTAGGACATTTCACAAATGTGTGATTCAGTCAAAAAGTCTGTTTTGACTTCTTTTGTTTGACTGTGTTCTGATTGTTTAGCCGCATTTTTCCAAGAGGAAAACAACATTTCAGAGTTTCTGTTAAAAAGTAACAGAGAGCATAGCTAGCTATCTACGTATGCAGTTTATGACTTTTCTTGTGATTCAATTAGTAAGTGTTGCTAACATGTGGAAAGAGATGTTAGTCTGTTAGATATTATATTATCATAGCTGGAGAGAGACAATTAGGATACAGTTTCCAACAGGTCCCTCATAAAAGCACCTCTGGGATAAGAGAAGAAGAAACAGACTTCAAGGTTGCTAACCTACAGAGAAGATCAAAGGAAAGAGAGTACAAGCCTAGCAGGACATGTGCCATTAAAGGGTTACATGCAGCAAAGTACTTAGTATGGGGTTAAGAACAGACTTATTGTCTGAAATGAGAAGTGAAGTGTGTCGAGGGAGGAAAAATTAAAGAATAGTTCTAGGCTTTAGGTGCACTGCCAAGGAAAGTTGGTATTGGAGGAAGGATGCTATATTGAAAGGATGGCCTCCTTGAAGGGGTGGTGGCAACAAAAAATACAGGGTCAGGTTTCCCTATATTCCCTCAGTGTTATGATAGCTATGTATAACCTGAGCAACAGCCTTTAAGCAATGAAAAGCAGCCCTTTCCTCAACCAGCACCCAAGGAAAGCAGAGCAGTGATGTCTAAACACAGGTCGTGCTGCACATGCTGTAAATGCTTAATAAGAGAGAGATTTCACTGGCAGAGGAAAAATGTTTTGGTTCCATTTTACCTCAAACCTCAAGTAAGTACAGTATCAGAAACAGCTGGAAATAGCGAGGTAACAGCAGGAAAGACAAGAATGTTGAAGGGAAAGTATCTGAAATTGTGAGGCTTACTGAGACAACATAGTAATGTGGCACAAGCACAAGTCTTTGGAGACATATTCAGAGGTAAGTAAGAGAAAAAGTAAGGAATATGCAAGCATTAATTCTATACTGCATATGTCTCTCCTTCATGCATTCTTCTGAGTATTAAAAGAGAGGAAAAAAAAAGGAAAGTAAGTTAATTGCTAGGAGCCAGGCCTTATTTCTTTCAGAAATAGATTAAAATCAAAATAAAAACAAACAAACAAAAATCCAAACCAAACCAAAAACTCAAAAAACCATCACCTTCAGTTATCTGTGTTGATGTCAGCTACACACAGCTCAAATGATCAGTGTATCTTTGGAGACCTTCTGTCTTTGTTTTACAAATAGCAGTGGAAAAAGATTGAGTGATTTTACTCAGTCAGCTAGGAGGATCAAGTTTATCTTGTATGAAAGAATGAATTATTCAATTGGCTACCTAATAGCTTGGTAGAAGTCAGAAAAACCCCCTTGAATTTCTAAGAAATATCTTTATTGTGAACAGGAGCTGAGGGACAGAAATAACAGATACTCTGAGATGAAAATCATCCTCACATTCAGTAATTCTTACTCTACTCTATCCTCAGTGAAATCAGGGGGACCATTTGTAAAACAATCTGCTACACAGGGTAGTCCATAAATTCATGGGCATTAACTTGATTGGGCAATTATGTTCAACAGAACCCGATGTTGTGATAGTACAAGCCCACTGCTTTCTGTCGAACAGTTGCCCACAGCTAAGCCTGCTGCTGGTGGCAGAATGACCCTCTGAGGACAGCACTGTCCAATGCTACTAGGTCTGCTGCTGATCCATTCCACACCTGTACTAAGCCTGACTTTGTGAACTTGTGATCAACATGGGCACATATTTGGTACATAACTGGGAACTTGGGTATTTTAGCTTGCTATGGAGCATGGAAAAAAACAAAGATAGCAACAAAACACTTCAAATGAAACAAGCTGTACTTATATAGTTACATTCTTTAGGACTTCAACAATCCTTCAGCATTCTTGTTTACTCTTTGGCATGTTAAGCTGTTAATTTAGAAGACACCATCATCGTTCCATTAAAAGTGAATGATGTCTTCTTTCTCTGACAGTGATCTCCTAATACACTTCAAATTATAATCTTTAAAGACATTGATACAATGCGCCCATTAATGCAAATTATCAGCTGGAGAGAATTGTCACAACTGCAGCATTTTCAGCAGAATAGTGATGATTAATACAAGTTGAAAATCAAGACAGTTGTTTTTACTGCTGCAGCAACTAAGGGTTGTTTATGTAGAGGCATGAAGACACCATAATATTCACCTTTAGGAACTCACACAGGTTTCAGAGATTTTATGAGGAGTGGTTAATATTCTTAAGTTTCTCCTCATGACACTGTTCCATTTTGGACCATCTGTTCTTTAGAAAAAGCGGGAAATAAGAAGAAGATCCAGAAGGAATGAGAGTGAGCATGGTTCTTCATCACTGTCATCAAATTACTTGGGGAGGAAGACAGCTGTTGCTCCAGTTCCTGACTCAACAGCTATTTTTATCCAGTTTCAAATTTGGAAAAGAAATCTGAGGTCAGAGTATGAAATGTGGATGTTCTGCCTTGCTCTATGGGGCAAATGGATCATGCTTGCTCTGTTTCAGACCCAATAAATCTTTAAATGTATATTAAGTGAGGAGTATCAACAAGCAAGATGGAAAACCAACATCTCCACTCCCTTCTTGCTACAAATTGCCCACAGTAATGTCATTATGGTACTCTTCTGAGGTGGGACATAGTTACTAAGATGCTGTGGAAGTACTCCTAACTGGGTCCTAATGCATAAAAAGCCCCATTCATCTCACACTTCACTTCTGTTCAGTGTACATCCTGCTCTGTTAGGTATATCCTTGTATATTTACAGATTTCATTCTCAAAAGAGCACATGCAGAGGAACACTCTGCACTATAAGAGAGTACAGATGGGGGATGCAAACAAAGGAAGGTGAAAATAACTTCTAATTTCTGAAGAATCTAAATGTTAAAAACAAATGAGCTTACAGAGATTAAGTATTCCGCAGCTAAGAAGAGGCTTTCAGAGTCACAGTTTTGTAGTTGAGCCCATATAACAGGTGCTAAATTGCATTTATAATGATTTGGTGGATAATAATCTAAGTACTTATGGCATAGGAAAAATACTAGTGTACTTTCCTCAGCACAAACTTATCTACAAAAACAGTAAAACACTACATGGAAGTCAGTAATTTCTATAATATGTTTAACCTTCAAGTGTGCAATATGAGCTATGTAAACCTACCAAAGAGCTACGTAACATTATCCAGGATGGGTACCAAATAACTTCACAGGCACACCCTCAATGGTGAAAACATTAAGAAGAAACTTACATAATCTTACTAGAAAGCCTGAATTACAACCATGATCTTTGGAGATCGAGAGACTTAAGACACATAACTTGACTGCCAAAAGCTATGATTAGTAAAAACTTGTGATTTTTTAGAGGCTACTACTATGGAGGAGAAATAATCCATGCTCAGTGGGAAAAGCTGACATTTGGGGAATGAAGAGCAAAAAATAACTGAAAACAGAGAAGAATATGGAAAAGTCAGGTGAAAGGAAGGAAGCAGTGGAAGAGAGATACAGGTAAAAGTAGAAAAAATCCAGAACAATTATAAAAATATATGAAATACTCCTACTAATAATAACTGAGAAAATCAAAAGGACAAAAAAGCTAAACACATACTGAAAGAAATAACTGACATATTAACAAAGAAAAATGGAAACTTTGCAATGTACAATCTATTTTTTCTTACAAGAGTTTGAAAACACTAGAAGAAGTTATAATTGTTATTGGCAATATGAGTTTGGAAGCAACTGTGGCAAGCTTGTCTGTTAGATCGATGTGATGTAGTCCATACCGGGATTGGCTGAGTATGGAATGCTTTGCTATAGCATTTTCTTGCTGAGCAAGAAAACATTTTGGTCCTAATTTATCCTTTTCAGCTTTCTCCTAAAAATGTTAGGGCAGGGAAGGAGCCCTCAGACATCCAAGTTAACAACTTCTTTAACTTCAGCAGAAACAGCACTGTCCTCAGAAGAATCATAAAGGAGAGCGCAAATGGGGCACAAGCACCTCCTGCCTATCGGCAGGCTGTCTTCCAAGTGTGCACTTCAGGAATTTTTAACACATCTGTTTCTCTTGATCTTTTGTGGTTAGAGGGGATATCACAAAAATAATCATGTGATGGTAAGGCTACTAATGATACTCATTGTTACCAGAGCAACCTTGTCTTAAATTTGAAATCCTGAAAAACATTTCTTACAGACAGCAGACTTTCAGAACTACCTCCCTATCTCCTTGTTTGTTCTTCATGTTTTATTTAGGAGGCGAATATAATGTTTGTTAGTGCAGTTCCCTTCTGTATGAACCCTAATTTTGCTACTTGAACTTGAGAAATGCTTGACTGATCTTTTGCTCACATGAAGGAATGGAGCAAATCTATATCATGCAGCTATGTGAAGGTCAGCACTAGACTAACACCTGCATCTATTAGAATGGTTCTGACATTTTTACCATTTCCTATTTGGATTTAGTGGGTCAGAATACATCTGTCAACCATAGTATATTCTACAAGTGTTCTATGAATATCCTACCAAGCCCAATTCAGTTAGCAAACTTGAAGAACCTAAGATATTATATAGCAGTGTGAAAAGACCAAATAACAAATCGTATTTCTAAACTGCGACTGCACTGTCCTATGAGAACACAGATGGTAAGTTTCCTTTGGGAAAAAAATCCTTATTAACCATGCTATCTTTGCCTTGGGTCATACCTGAAAGCATAATTTGCTCAACCTACCTAAGCCTTTCAAGGAGCAGCCTTTGGACTGCTTGCCTCAGACAGCACTCTCTAGTGACATCCACAGAATGATCCCAAGGAACACCTGTTTTTGCCTCAGATATTCTTTCCCAGATTTCATCTGCAGCTGACTCCTTGCAAAATTAAACATCACTTCACAAGGAAGATCATTCAGATAGACTTCAGCTATGGCCTGAAATGTCTTTCCAGGAGATGGCTGAAATCTGAGCAAGGGCAAGCATAACACTGGCTTCACACAAGGATTTCCTCCCCCCAGCATCATTGCTGTAGGCCAAAGGTCAAGCCAGCATTATCCATCTGATGGCCTTCACAGAAGAATTGCTCCAAACCACATCCTATTGTTTCTGCAAAGAATATAGCAACTTTTTAACGTAGTTCTTAGGCTTTGTGAGATGAAACACTAAACACGCAGACTGAGAAACACTGCAATAGCCCTTAAGCCATAAGAAGATTTTGCATGTAATGCTTGGGTTTTTTTATATGGAAGAGAGAAGGAGTCCCATGTCTTTTTTTATGTAGGCTTATGTATCTGGAAAGAATACCCTCCTTTTCAAACTGGAGTGAGATGTGCCCATCTTTGATGCCAGCCAGGGTTTTTATTTTTAAGATAAACTACTGGGAACACAGTGGTACAGTTAATTTAAGAGTCTTCTTGTAGAGGGCCACAGTGGAAGATGCTTATTTTGTCAGTGTTTATTTTTCATGAAAACTTCACCTCATGGTCTGGATGGCTTCAGTCTCGTTTCTCAACAAGTGTTGAATTTCATAGCATTATATGATGTGCCAAGACGAGGTTCCTTATCAAATGTTTTGAGCAGCTTAGAGAAAACAAAATAGAACAACTCCCTCACTCTCCAAAACCAGAGACGTTTAAGGAGAAGCAGGTTGTTGTTTAGCTTTATTTTTTTTTTAAGGAAAGGAGTTGTACCTTTTCTTTATGCTTTTTTGACTCTTGCTGAGTGTTAAGTGGATATATTATCCTGGAGCCCTACTCTCTTGATTCAGTTTCCTGTAGAAAAGCCTTTGCTCCAAATTTTCATCATCCCCTGTATGCAAATTCATCCCCTCCTGTACAGACATTTTGACTTCTTCCCCACATCCCTCTATGCCAAATCCCCTTGGTGCTACTGAATTATGCTGACCCCCAGCAGGTGATGTGGAGTCCACATGGGGTGGTCAGAGAGATGATTGAAGAACCCCTAATGGATGGATAATTGCATTAGGTGGACAGCAATGCCATAATATGAAGTAGATCATAAGGTTTTGTTTGGAGCATGAATTTGGGATATGAAGAGTTATTAGGGTCTTGCTAGAGGTGCTCTGAAAACTTTCGAATTAAGCATCAAGTCTGATGGTCCCTAAAGACCATCTCTGGCAGTTAGGAACACTGGAAGAGCAGAATAAACCTCGGAATTTAGGACACCTTGAACAAACTGGACAAGCCCAAGAACCAAATGATTACCTAAAAATGGAAACATGGCGCCTCTTTCTTTCCAGAGCAAAGGAATATCCTTTGCACTTGTACAGAACTTGCTGAGAAAGCAAGCCCCTGGATACCTTTATAATCCAACAAAATACTTTGCAAAAAACCTCTACAGCAACATTTTGGCAAATGAAGGGAAATTACAGATTTGCATGCCTGCAACTGTGATCAGAATACAAATCGTAATAAATTACACTGTCTTGCTGTGGGAAACTTTATAAAATGTACTACCCTGTCTATGCTCTTACTGCTTCTTCCTTTAGTAATGTTTCCCCACAGAAGGACTAAATAATAGGTTAGTCCTATTTAAAATCAGAATGTGGATGAAAACACTAGTGCAGCAACAGCAAAGCTGAGAGCAGTGTAATTCTGAGAAGCAAGTTCTGCATTATCTTTGGTAGAAAGACGTATGTTAAGAGGGACACAACATGTGTTGAGGGACACAACAAGAAAAATATTTTTAAACATTAATTAAATGGTTAAATTCTACCATTTGGTGAGGCAACATAGCCACATGTCTACAAAAATGCTTCTTCAATCTCTGCTTTAAATCAAGGTAGCAGAAATATCTGATTTTAACAAATGACATAATCCAAAAATCTTGTTTCACTACTTCCAATTTTCCATCCATGACTTAATATAAGAAGACACAGTCCTTGAAACATTTCTTTTTCCTAGAATTTCTGAGTTGCCAGCTAACTTCTCAACACATCAAAATAGCCTTTTCTGAAATGGCACAGTAACATGTTGATCCCAAAGCTTCTTGCTTAATCTCAGATCTTTTTGCTTAAGACATAATATTTCCATGCAGATCCCAAAATGCTTCTGAAAATTTCTCATAAGCTTCTTTATTTGACAGAAGAGAACATTGGCATGAGATCTTTTCGAGGGATTGCTAATCATACCGTGGATTAAAAGGGGATTTTCTGTTGGTTCATCTTCAGTTGTTTTTCTCCTCAACACACCACAGGGGGGATAAAATCTATTTGGAAACTGAAGGAAACAAACATCACTGCAAACACTAGCTTCCCATCCAAATTGATTTATACAAGAGAAAACAGAAACAGCTCAATTATTTGTTTAAATATTTTTCTAGGATATCCAGCCTGCATTTATTAGAGAAAACCCCAAGAAATCAAGCTAAAGAAACCAGCTCTATGTCCAGACCTTTAACTGCAATTTACTGCTGAGGGAAATCACATGGTGCTATTGGCTGGTGCAAATCAGGCTGCCTAGCAACAACAGAAACAACTTTCAGCGAGGCAATGTGTCATAAACTAGCCATTGCCTCTGTGGACACAAATTTGTGGAAGTAGGATATTTACTACTGAGCGCTCTTCAGAGAAGGAACAGGAAGCCAGTTGAAATTAGATGATAAATAAATACTTCTTCCTTAAAAGTATGCACTTTTAAATGCATACGTTTGAGCTGACTCAAATTAGCTTTCCATATGTTGTTGACAAGCCTATGTTTTATTTATCAACTATTCTTTGAAGAAAATGTTCAAGTAAAATATAAAACTGCTGGACAATTGGATCAACTGTAAAAGTACTGATAAAACTTCAAGTTAAGTCAACTAATGGGCAATTCTTTTAATCTTCTTTCATTTTAATAAAAAAATGTATTTCTGTGTCTACCCATAACTCTAGATGTCAAAGCAAATTTGTGTGTTGATAACAGAATAGTACATTACTCCAAAGCAAATTTCCCTAACATCTGAATTTGTTTCATGTTGTACTTTTAAAATAATGATACTCACAGTGCACATCTGTAGTGTTGCAAAGCAGAGCTCTGATGTCAAGACTCTATGGAAATGGGTCCTACTGAGTAAGATTCATGGGTTACATGAACACAAAATACAACTCCACCCATGATGAAAATACAGACTTGTAAAATACAGGAAAAAATTATCCAAAACCATCATGATGGCCCTAAATCCAGGGGGGCAAAAATGACATTTGCAAAATTCTATGCTAGGAGAAAGTAAAACCATTCCAAACTCTCAAAGAGAAGTCACTATATGAAAGGAATAAGAAATGTCTCACATTAAGTTTTGACAATCCTCAGAATGTTTTTGTCATGGTCACAGAACTAGATCCAATATATGCTTCTAAAAGTATGACTTAATGAAAAAAACACATTTTCAGAAGAAAAATTAATTTTTGATGCATTTCTGCTTGACTTTAATGGTTTTCTAACTGTTATTTAAAAGTACCAAAGCCACTGCTGCCCTACAACACACATCTATACTATCTCCTCATTATCACAGCTGAATAATGAAACAATGCGCATCTCTAAAGTTCAGCCTTCCTTTAGCAGAAAGTCCGAGTCAGCATTTCTAGGAGAATTTCTTTTAAAGGATTCACTGAAGCAACCCATAAGTATCAATATTCGCAGTGCAAACTCATATCTTTGTTCTGGTCTCTCTTGCTCACTGTCTCTTTTTGAATTTGCTATAAAAGCTAAATTAGGTCTCAGGGGCACTGCACCACTAAACAAAGATCTCTTCTAGCCCATTGTGATGGAAGTAAATGTACTCAGGAGGGAGATGTATTTAAAGGAGAGGATAAAGTGTCTCCCTCCCCCAGTGCTCTCATCTTTAACACAGATTTCTTTACCCTACTTCACAAAATCACTCACACTCACTCATACACTTGCCCCTCCTCCTTGCAGCCTTCTCTCTTTCTCAGAAATGTAGCCAGCTGAATTTACTGAACTGGAATAAAAATCTTTTTTGACATAACTTGCTAAGCTGTTCCAACATTTACACTATTCTCTCTACAGTCTCTTAATGGAAATATACATTCACAATAAATAAGAATACTTACTCTTTTTAGCATCAGGACAGCTATTTTAAAAGGATATATTCATGGTCCAGTCTGCAGCCTTATTATGACTTAACAACAAGCCAGTTCTGCTCTCCCTATGCTTTCCTGTCTGCTGCTCCTAATATTTCTTCAACTTTAGCTTCCTCACCACAGGATTTAAAGTTGCAGACACCTTTATAACATACCTCACTATGAGGGACCATGGCTTTCACTGGGAGGGAAAAGCAAAAAAACAAACAAAAATCAAACAAAACCTGAACTCTACAATATACTTGCTCAGTTATGAAAACAAAAGAATGAAATACTTTTTAAATTTAAAATACTAAAAATACTGAAAAAAAACCCAAGAATGTTGTATTCAGCTGACAAGTCTATTATACACCCATACATGCACATATGTTACTGGAAATTTGGGGTTATAAATTAAAATGGAGACTAGGGATTACCACTTCCATTGGACATTGAGAAAAACTTGTTTGTATATAATCAAAAAAAGAAATCAAGTATTCTGTAAAATAACTTTTCTGCTGACAGACAGAAAAATATGGAATAATGTTTCAGAACAACCTGAATCCTGGGCTCCCTGCAATGCTTAAGAACAACTCTATTTTTCAGCTCAATTTTCTATTTCTGAAGCTTTAGAAGCCTGGAATATGTCTGAATATGTTTAAGTATTTTTGACACAAATTCCCTAGTAACTATAAATATCCTAAGATCACTTACGAGGAAGTCCATAACAGAAGAGAGGCTCTCACAGTTATTGTAACACAGGAGATTCTCTTTATTTGACGTATTTCTGATGTCCCTTTCATCCCTGCTGCACCCTTTTTTGTATGCCTGTTAAATTCTTCAGAATTTTGATAAAATTTCTGAACTTTCTAAAAGCAGACTCAAATTCAGCATCTAACCACAAGAAGCAACTTGAGGTACTTTATGTATTTATTATATAATACTTTGCTTTATTGACATATCTTCAGAAGCAAACAGCTTCTCCCACCAAGCGGAATAATTTCAAATTAATGATAGACACAGAGACTGTATACAGATTACAGATGAAGGTTCAACACCAGGTCGGTAGTGACTGAGCAAAATAAAAATGCCATGGCACTTGGTGGCCTGCGTGAAGTAAGCTGGTGGTCTCAATCCAGGCCTCAATGGACTTTGTTCATAAAAAAAGAAAAATAAAACCCACCACATAGCACTAATTGGCACCCCTGTTGGCACTGTCAGCAGCAAGGCCAAGGTTATAACTGCCACGGGAAAAAGGTCTTTCAAGGTCAATTTGGAGGCACAATAGGGAAATGGCATGGGAGAGAGACAGCCCTGGTGCCATGGGCAGCTCGGCTCCTGGGATCTCTGTTACATTTGCACCTAACAAGATCAGCCTGACAAGGAGTTTTGAATATCAGTCACCTCACCCATGCAACTATTCACATGCCAAAAAGCCCTTCAAGAACAGGCTCTAAATCTCTGCAGGGTACAGAATGGCCACCAATCTGGCAGCTTTTTCAAGTAAAGAATACAGCACATGTGAAGACACTAGACAGCAAAACTCCTAGGAAAGTTCTAATTTATCTGATTTGACAAAATTCCATTGCACAAAAGCTTTCTGCTTATTTTCCTTACTGTATAAAGATGCTGACTTCAATAGACGGGGAAACAGCCATGCAGGAGAAGAAAGTAAATAATGTAACTTAAATACACTTGTTTTGGCTTTCTTATAAATGAATAGTTGATAAATGTCACTACAGACAGCATTCATCAGTGTTCGTAACTATAGATTAGTCTGGTATGGACAATTACAAACTGTTCTTCAACTTGCCTTTCTAATGAGTCTAATGAACGGTGTGGATGGATCATGTCCCAGCTTCATCCTTATGGATGAAGCCTCAATGGCCTTCTTCTATTGAGCTTGCCTGTAAAAGCACACTTGTGACAGAAGCAGCTCAAAAAATGAAAAACCACAAAGGCTACAAGAATATGAAACGTACCAAGAAGCAAAAAGTAACCGGCAGACAGTGGAGGTGGGGATTTAAACTAAGACAGTGCAAAAAAAAAAATTTGCAACTGCAATAAAAAACCCCAATAAACATACATCAGAATAACTGGCTAGCTCTAAGAGTATAATCTGATATCCAAACAGGGTTAGAAAATAGCATATTATTTTCTCTTTTCCTTCTTCATTATAAACTAAGAAAATACATAAGATACGTAAGGTAAGTCTGTATGTTTGGATATGAATACATGTTCTATTGGAAATGGATTTTTTTTTAAGCTCACATCATAGGAAAATAACATTACTTAGTTTTTAAGGAATTGTTCAACCATTCTATGCAGAAATGTATCAAAATAACACCTATTCCTTCAAAAAATATGAAACATATCTATACATATATCTAAAATATGAAACATTTTCAATTACCTTCCCAAGCAGTAAGTAAAATATTAATGGTTTAGCACTGCTTAAAATACCATAATAGTCGGCCTTCAGATAGGGATCAGAAGTTTCACAGAAAGAGCCTTATTCCTTAAATGAAAAGTTCTTAAACAATTTGTATTCGTCTTGACACTAAACCAAAATTTCATCCTTTAACTTGTTCCACAGTGAAGCATATATAAAAGATGCTATTTTGGAGATTATAAAAAAGTCACAAAATGCATTTAATAGCATTTGTCTGCCTGATATTATTTTATCCTGCCGCTCATTTCTGCCCAAAGGATAATGTAGGTTAACACTGGGTCAAAATCTGATGCATTTCTAAACATTTCAGAAATAGCATAAAGATTTTCCTCTGAGATGTGTACCCTTCCTCTAGCTCAACTGATCTTGAGAAAGGATGAAATAGATGTTAACGGATGACAGCTTGGCTCTCTGCCTGTTTCATGCTTAGGGCTTACAGAAAACTACAGGGGGGAGGTGGGAAAGCAGAGAATTCATGTAAATGAACCTCCTGCGCTACCAGAGTAGTTTTCCGAAAATTCAGATTTCCTTTTTTCTTTTTGGTTATGGAGAGTTCTCTGATTGTTTGGTTCTGCAATAAGCTCTGTGGGGCTGCAACAGAAGGAAAAGTTAGTCAAGGGTATATACACAAAAATTATTCTGGTCTTGGAGAAATGGAGAGCATCATAAGAGCATTCTTTGTTTCTCTGTCTTCTGAGCACAGAGAAAAGATCTAAAGGCATTATTTCTATCTTACAAAAAATGCTTTGCTGCAATCAAGACACTATCTCTTCACTTCTACAGATTTCCACTGCCTTCAAAAGCCTATTATATGAATTAGGGGAACTCTACATGTAAACAGATAAATTACAAAAGAGTATAATCCAAAGATATGGGCAAATTCTTTTGCCAGGCAGGAGAAAGAGCAGGTGCTGGCAAACAGGCAGTACTAGGGAAGCAGAGATTCATCTCTCAAGCACCTCTTCTATCTCCAAGGCTACAGGCATACAAATGTAACAGAGGTACATGATGGAGATGTAGCCAGGCCAAGATTTAACAAACCGTTTCTTCCCTAGAAGTATATCCCAAACAAAGATAAAGCAGAAGAAACAAAAGGGTGAAAAGAACAAAACATCTTACTGTACTACACGAGCATGTACGATGCGTAGTCTAATGAACCAATTACACATGTTCTAACAAGTGAATGAAGTTCAGTGTCAAGGACTTTTTTGAGTGTACTGCTTTTAAACAAGAGTGACTGTCAAAAATATAGAGAAAGAATGAGGTATAGAAAAAGTAACAGAAAGACAGAAAAGAAATGCCTGATTTTATTTGATCCAGACTTTAAAAAGATCAGGTTAGGATGTATTTTGCAAATGACACTTTCGTTTTGCAAATTACTAACTTGGCTGAAGTGCAGTGAATGCCAAGCTTGTACCGACAGCTTACATAACCATATATGTGATGTTCCAACTTGCAGCACTCCTAAGTAGCAGAGTTCTGGATATACATAGTGAAATGAATGGGAGCAGATGTCTAATGTTAGCTTTTAGCTGAATTCCAAATAGTTTGAAGTCCCGTTACAACAAATCTACATGCAACACCAAGGAATAGAAAGCAGTACATTCATGTTGTATGTTCATTCTTTTCCTTATCTCACTCCTTTTTTTTCCCCATTACTTCCACTTATTTCTCATTTCTAACAGCATGCCCATTGCAGTTAAATCTGCCTGCGATGAGTGGAAATTGAAAAGGCCAGCACTTTGTAGTACAGGACTGTTCACATACAAAAAAAAATTCCATCTCCTCACTCTTCCTTTTTATATTCTCTCCTTTACTTTCATATTTCCACACATTTCTTCCATGTCATTCTCTCCCTTTCAAAACAGCATCCTTCCTATTTAGTTTGTTGTTTTCCTCCCTGTTTTCTCTTGAACATGCTCAAAAGCCCTGTCAAAAGCATGTATTTCTCTCCTTCAGTTTTATGATACAGCTAGCACAATCTTTTTCTCCTTAATTCTGTTGAAAATGTCTTGCTGTGAAAGGTCTTATTTAGCGTCCCATTCTTCATGGCACTCCCACTAGAGTTTGTAGAAATTGCTGATTTAGAACATATCTTGGTCGACGATCTTTTACAGAAATAAATACCGGAATTTTGGCAAACTCAAATCAATGATTAATGAGGAAAGCAGCTTCTGCATAGGCACCTGAATTAAGGCAGTGCAACTTCTCTCGCCACTTATCCACTAAACTCAAAGTGATAGCATTATTTAGCTCTCCCATATTCCGAAAATCAGCAGACTGTAAACAACCAGTGAGCCATATTGTACCACTAGTTTTACAGCAAAACATTCCAGCCAAGTCTATAGAGAATTTCAGAATTAAAGATACAGCTTGGATCAACCACAGCTCTGCAGACAGATTTCACTCAGTTGATTTAATATACTGTAACACACATTTGCTTGAAATACTGACATATATGCACAGTTTCTCCAGAAATCTTTGTGTGTTAATTGTTGTTTCTCAGAATGTCACAGCAGATACTGCATGCAAGGTCTTTTGCAATTTCTTCTTCTAAAAAAACACCAAACATTGATTATGAATTAAATTATGGCTAAATTATGGTAGTTACTAGATACCTTTGACGTTTCATCTCCAATATTGCAACAACAATATTGCTGCAACACTAGTAATGCCTTTAATCTCCACCAGTTCAGAATAAGGAATTTACTTTCAGAAGCACCTAGAAGTGCTTTGCAAACTGCATTAGAACATGATGCTTTATGCTGTGGAACAATCTGTAGTTTGAGTTATTTTCAATGGGTGTTAATCAAACATACTCTGCCTCTATTGACATTGTTGGTTTACTCTTCCTACTTAATAATTTGTGAGATTAATATAATCTGAATTTTCCAAAATTGGCTTGGCTAAGAAGAAACCGGTACATACTAACAATTGTGATTCCTCACTAAGTGCATCCTATTAAAATAAATGAAAACTGTTTTATCTATGTGTGGCTGTATTTCATACTATTTAATACTCATTCTCTTAGATATAAATTTATATTATTTAGAACACATAGATTGTTGAATGAGAAAATTTAGTAAAAGTGTTGTTAGCCTTTACTTTTTTGAATACAAAGCAACATTAATTTTAAATGCAACTCTCCCACTATTCTAGTTGGCATAGCTAATAAAAATGACTGGTGTAGTATTGCTCACACACTACCTATAGCATGATATATATTATATTAAAAGTTTCTATGCATTAAAAAAAACAGCTAAGATTATATTTCTTGTGTCACACTGCCATCTCCATATGTACTGATATAGAGAGAATGGCTTGTACCATTAAAAGGAGAAGTCTGGATTGCTGACAGATACTAGTAATAATCAGTACTTGCAGAATTTCCACAAATGCACTGAAAGAAAACAATGACTGCTTTAATATAAATTCCAAAACAAACTAAAAACAATCAAAATCTCTGCTTGGTCATCAGTGAAACTTCCATCAAAAGAAAAGTTTCTTTTCTTCACAAAGATGAAATCACCAAATGGCACTATGCCTCATTAACACATTTCTTCTCTAGTGCAATTACTTCTCTGTGCCACTAGACTGTGCTGCATTTGTTCACATTTGTGCTCCCACTGCATTTGAATATCTGGCCTCAGTTCCTGTGCATGGTCTCTGCTTTCTTTCAGTTCATTCCAATTAAATACAGTCCATTGTACAAATATTGCACAAAATCCCCCAAACAATGTGCACTGAAGTAAACAATGCTTTTCACAGCCAGTTTGCTGCTTCATTCTTCTTCCAGACAGAAAAATATGAAAAGGAACAATAGAGCACCTGTTTCACTACTTAGTCTGGACCTGAAATATAACATTAACTTTCATTTTTCCATCTTGGTTTGAGAAGCTAAATCAGTGCTGCACTGTTGAAGTGTACAAGTGATCAAGGAAAAATGTGCCAGCAGTGTAGTGTTAGGTTTTCAAAAAAAGCACTCCTGTGGCAGACTCTTGAATCAAAAATTTAACTGGCAAGCAGTTTATAATCACCTAGGAAAATCAGTCATATTTTTCAAGAAGGAAAGAGGAGACAGTGCACATGAATGTATCTAAATGACATTTTAAATGAAAATATTGTCCTTAATTTTGTTAAACTCAGTTTTATACAGCTCAAGTTTAATAAATTAACTAAGCTGTCCTCGTCCTAAAAGATTCTCATTTCCAATATTTTTTTTTAATGGTTTGTCCCCCAGTTTTCACTCTGCTAGCTAACAGACAGAAATGTGCCATGGACTCTGCGACTGGGTCTATAGTTTCCAAATATCTTTCAAACAAATGTAAGCATTCCAAGTGTAACGCACACTAAATAACCTAACCTCCCCAAATTACCAAATTGCGTAAAGCCTATCACACTACCTCCTCTTGTAGTGGGTATGGTAATTTAAGAGTTGCTTATTTATAAACAGCTTTGTCTTCACTTTTTACACTTGAAGTTTATTTTAGGAGAACCATAATTTCATCTGAGACCAACAACAACCTGCTTCAAAACATAATATGCTACCCTCTTGACAGCTCATTATTTTGATAGTAGACTGAACTGCAATTTAACAACTTTTTCTCCTTCATCTTCTTTTGATCTAGCTTTTTTCCTTCCCATGAACACCTTCACTCAAAAAGCCTCATAATACGTATTACTTGTAAGAGTAAAGACATTTTTAGTCTAAAGGATTTCTTCAGAAAGCAGAGAAATTAAATGCAATGGGACTGCACATCTCATTTGAAAATGTTACTCTGAGGTATATAGTCACTTATTGCTACTGTGCAGAAATAAGAATCTTAAAAAGAGTACGTTTGGTGTGAAAGGTGTTTGCTGTGTTTGGGAAATCTTTTAAATGACCATGGATAACTAAAAGGAATCTGTTAACTGTGAGACAACCTCAAGAACATCTACAAGCATACGGAATGCTTAAAGACTTACTTTATAATAATTGCCAAAATCACTCTAAAAAATTATACTGCTTTTATTCATGCTAAAAATGTTTATTACCCTATGTAGCATACTCATGCCTAAGTATATTATGAATGTATGTATTTTCTTAATCTTTAAGTAAAGGTTCATTTGGTTGATTTTGCAACGTAGCAAACAGCACAAGCATAACAATTAAACAAAGTACTTCAAGGACAACTGGCAGAAGAACACTGTTTTTGAATACTTTTTATAGGTCAGCATTAGCTGAGAAAACAAATAGCATATTTACCAACATTTCTTTCTGGCAAATATGAATTTCCAGCCAAGCCAACAGTTATATTCAAGCACTAGAGTGCAGTAAGCAGTTAGAAGTAGAAGGTGGTTTTGCTGAAATTTCAGGGCAAGAAGATTTTCTAACATGGCATGCTTCTTACACTGTTGTTTCCCTGTAAGCCTTTATAATCATTCATGTTTCTTACAATCTCAAGTCACTGGGTTTCAAAGGGACACAGAACAAACAGCCTCAATAAGTTTGCCTTATTTATGTGAGCAGTCCCATCAAATCTAACTGAACTACTCGCATAAACAAAGTCCATGATAACAGGAAAACTCTTTCAAAATGAATCTGTCTGTCAATCAAGCATAATTACCTCACGTTTACTCTTTAATGAGTGTGTGACTTTAAATGTCCATAATCCAGATTCAGATAAACATATGATTTTTTAAATTTATTGCATTTTTGTGCAGCAATAAAATCATCGATCTTCCTTAAAAATCATGTAGGTGCATTGTAATTGACAATTCATCAAAATAATTCATTATTAACAGCATAATAACAACATTTATGTCAAACTAAATTAGCCTATATACTTGTAGCAGAGGCAGAAACAGCTGTCATTCTGTTGCATAAATTTCCAGCAGAATGTGTCTGGCAAAGTTAAGCACAAGCATTTCTGCTTCTTAAAAAAATAGTTCCAAGACAGCAAAAACACAGAGGGCCAAATGTCTCATCAATAGGACAACTCAAGTGAGTAAGTGTTGTTCAGTCAAACAAGGACCAGGCCATCACAGCTATACTCTATTCTCAGTCCTGTGCATGAATCAAGAGTTTTTAATATGCTCATGAAAGCAATATTAGAAACAAACAGGAAAATGGCACAATCCAAAAGGCACCTTCTGTCTGCCATCCCCAGTGACACAGTGTGATGACTTATTCTCAAAGCTACATGGCAGACTTTGCCCAGACTGCATACAGAATCAGAAAGAACAACAACATTGAACTTTATAAACATGAAGCACAAAGAACAACATTTTGACATCTATAGTTTGTCTATGAAAGTAATTATGGAAAGCCCCAACTGTGCTAAATGCTCAAAGCTGTTAAAATTGCTCTTTAAAGAAACTGATTTTAAATTCAAATATATGAGGTTTCTTAAAATTTACACTTTGGTTGAAGTTGATTTAACAGGTTGATTACTAAAGAGTCAGTGATCCAGGACAGCGTCTTAAAAGTGTAAAACAACATGTAATCACAAATGCATTACTGTTACCCCATTATTGTGTAGCAATACACAAAGTTTCTTTTCTTCCTTCTTATTTTTCTTTTTTTTAATAATTTCCCTTTTGTCCTACGTAACTACGGCCAGTTATTTACACAACTATTATATTTAGCCTAATTTACATAAATGCCGTTATAACACCTGTGGTTTCCCTCATTAAAAGCTCAATAGATAGGGTTATGGGTTGAAAGTGCAGCATATGGGCTACGAAAGGGCTAGTTAACATAACCCATTATACTGGTGCACTGGTAAAGCTCATTTCTATTCATCTGATGATTAGTTCAATCAATATTTACTCCTACGTGCATCTTTTGTCTTCAGCTACAAAGCATACATTCTTCAATTTCACAGCACAGAGCTTGATTTCTGTAAATTCATTGCATCGCTTGAGAGGAAGGAAAATGATTTCTTGGATAGCTTGGGAATATTTCACTCCTTTGATTTTGTTTGACTGTATCAGGTAACCAGTGTCCATACCACGGCAGATCCTAGTTCCTGGAACTGTTTAATAACACAGTGCTGCTGAAGGTATACCTCCATCCATACTTTTCTGAATAGGCAAATGCCAATATCATGTATAGCACCCTGAAGACTTTCCACTTGTTAGCACAAGCACATTTTAAACAGGAATTCTGACTTCCAGTTTACTCAAAACATATGGTTTTTCCTTCTGGTATATTTTCCCCCTAAATGTTGATACAGTTTTTCATCACAAAACACAAATTAAGTGATCTCTACTTGAAATCATGACTATTGTCAAATGGGCAAGTCATATCAACTTATTGCTTTTCACTGTATTTGTAAAAGGCCAATAGTAGGTATCAGTTATTTTCCATATGATGAAAGAGAAAATGTTTCCAGCTAATGCACATGGTATTTTCATAGTTTTTAAACTATTTGTCATATTACAGGTCATCAAAATTTTATCCATTAAAAACAACTCTCTTATAAAAAAAACAAACCAAACCAGGAAAAAAAAAATCTATGGTAAAAATTGTAATGATACTAAATCAGATAGTTTTCTACTGATGAACTTTCATTATGTACTCCCCTCTCCTCCCACCCCAGTACAACAATTAAAGATAAATGCAATGTAAATACAGTGCAATTCAAAGTAAAAGTATTGCAGAGGTACAAATAAGTTCTCATGCTTCAGGTTTGATTTTTCTTCATTCTAGAAAGGTGTAACCACACTAACTATACACACTTGTATTTTGTTATTATGTAACACAGTTATAGTTTATTACTGATTTATGATTTTCTAAGCATTTACTGACATGTGTTAAAATTTTACCTCCAAAGGCCTAACACCTGAAACTTGTGTTCCATCACACATCAAGGAGTCTCAGTGAAGTCAAATAACATTTTTTGGCTAAGTACTAGCTTGATGCCTCATGCTGTGATGACAAATAGGTTTTGTTGTGGTGGGGTAGGGGTGTTAAAATCAGTATTGCTTCTTGCTTATCACCTTTCCTTTAAATAGACAATGTTCACTGACATATTTTAGGAAATTAATGTTACATATTCTAAGTTTCGTATTTATTTTTCCTGGAATAACTAGTAAAGTAAGTTTCCTTTTCTTTAGTGAGCATATAAAGTCTTCCTGCACTCATCTATTAAATGAAGGAGAACTTTCTCAGTTAGCCAGACTATTTGTATATGTTACTTAAGCTCTCTCAGCCTTACTGCAGATAGGATTTGTTTGATTTACACTTTCCTAATTGCTTATAAACATTTCAGAGATGTTAAGAAAACAGAATAACTATGTAACATTATGTAATATATGTCATTGCTTGGTTGTGATACTAAGAAGAGAAAACTACACAGAAAGACTTGCTCAAATACCTTGGCTTCAGGGTTGTGTGGACCTCTTCTTCTTTAAACAATGAAAGGCAAAGCTTTTTAGTAAGACTCCAAACTGAAAGTTTAAACAGTACTTTTTTCCACTGAAAAGTGTATTTTTTTACTCCATATGACTGCATTAATGTCACTTTCAAAACTCAAATAATTGTGATCACAAACTTTTTGTGTGTGTGTGTATAGTGTATATAGGTCACAAGTGCCCAGCGTAAAATGAGGTGATTTGACATTCTTTTCTTGCCACTTGGCAACTTTTTAATGTTTGCATATCAGCTGCATTATATACAGAACTCACAACAGCTTTAAACTTCACAAATTAACAAGAATCAAATTACAAGATTAAAAAACGTTTTTATTTTAATTAAGCAGCACAATAAATTTAGTGCATTTTCAGTCCTCTTTTATTAAAAAATATATTTAAGTACACCTATGTTCTTAACCCCCTCAGAGGATGCTGGCAGGAGTGGATCAAGTGGAAGGAAGGAAGACTGCGATGAATGCTCATTGTAAATGTCATTCTTTTATACCTATGTTTGCCTTTATGAAATATAGGTATAAAAGTAATCAACTTCCAAAACTTCCATTCCTAGTTCAGAGGGAAATACCTGGACCTACTACGGCAATAAGAGCACAAAAAGCACAAGTGCTCAGCCTCCTGTACCAGAATATTGTTTGGCTTATAAGTCAGCATGGCTATGTATCCTCAAAGGGAATTTAACCAAGACTTGTAGTACAGGGAATTATTATTTTGGCTAGAACATTACCACTGACAACAGTGCTGTGGCACAGCAGCTGAGGTCTGCTTTCACAGGACAGCCCCTGTGACTGCCCGGTGCTTTGGGATGCAGCAGGCAGTACCAGAGACTGGATATTTTCAGAAGCTCTTTGGCCTCCATCTCTAATGCGGAGCCAGTAAGCAACCACAGTAAGCCTTGCACATCCTAGGCATGTAGGGCTGAGTGCATTAACCGTAGTGTGGAAGGATCACAGCTCAGCTGGGGTAGTTCGCAGGAAGAGCTCACATGTACAAAAGAGAGCGCTTCTTCCCTCATCTCACAGCAAATATAGTTGAAAACAACTACACCTTCACAAGAAGGCTTAGAGCTGTCTAAAAGCATTAATTAATGGAAGGTCACAATGAAATTGTGATGTACATTTATGTCCTTCATTAGGAAAACCACAAATGCAATGGACAGATGCTCTATTAGTATACAATGTTCTTGTTCATTTGAGGGGGTGTTTAATGCTGCTCTCATCTTGACGTACTCCTGATGTAAAGCATCAGCTCAGTAACCTCCTGCACATGAGTTCTGCACAAGGATGAAAGTTGCCTGTTGTTTTTCTTCTCCCTCCATCCTAGATCGCTTTCCCTCCACTCACAAACAGCCTACTAAACATGCCTAAATATAATGCAAATATAAACTTGCATTCCGGGGGCAAAGCAGCACCGCTTCACAGCTGGAGGGGCTGCAGAGACAGCTGTGGAGCAGGGGCACACCCTGCAAGTGATGCTGCCAGGTGTGCAGAGAGATCCACCTCCCTCTCCCGGTCCAGGACCGCTCAGCTGCCCTGAACCATGTTTTAAAGGAAAGAGAAGAATTTTCGATTCATGCTTGTCAAGGAGGAGTAGTCGAGGGGGAAGGAGGGTGGGAGAGGGGCTCCTGTGCACCGGCCGCCCCCAGGGAGGGGAGAAGCGTGGGCGGCTGCGGCTCGGGGGGACAAATTGCCCGGAAAGGGGGGACGGGGTGCCTGTCCAGGGGGCACTGACGGGCACGTTTCGAAAACAACTCCCGAAGCCATGGGGATACCGGCTC
>NW_010182585.1:0-385 GCF_000695765.1 Mesitornis unicolor | reverse complement strand
ACACTGGGGTTGGGTTTGGGGCCATTTGGGGACATTGGAGTCGGCTTTGGGGCCATTGGGGTTGGGTCTGGGGACTCCAGGGTCAGGTTTGGGGCCATTTGGGGCCACTGGGGTTGGGTTTGGGGACCCCAGGGTCAGGTTTGTGGCCACTGGGGTCGATTTTGGGGCCATTTGGGGCCACTGGGGGTGGGTTTGGGGACCCTGGGGTCGGGTTTGGGGCCATTTGGGGACACTGGGGTTGGGTTTGGGGCCATTTGGGGCCATTGGGGTTGGGTTTGGGGCCATTGAGGTTGGGTTTTGAGACATTTGGGGCCATTGGGGGTGGGTTTGGGGCCACTTGGGGCCACTGGGATCAGCTTTGGGGTCACTGGGGTTGGGTTTGGGG
>NW_010182584.1:0-12955 GCF_000695765.1 Mesitornis unicolor | reverse complement strand
GCTGCAGACGCTGACGGAGCGCGGCCGGCAGTGGTTCAGCCTACTGCCGCGCGTGCCCTGCGATGACGGCTCCGTCACGCAGCTGGACACGGCGCCCGCCGCCCCGCTCACCCCGCAGTCGCATCCGCCCTCCAAGTCCCCCTCGCCCGTTCCCTCCCCGCTGCTGGGCCCGGCCTCTGCGCAGACCCCAGTGGCGCTGAGTCCTTTCGCGCTGCCGCCGCTGCAGGTAAGGACGCGATTCGGATGGTCCCAATTTGCTGTGCTGCTTTGGGTGGGATTTCTCTTCAGACAAACTGTTTCATAGCAGTGCTATCGTTACATCTTAATTTATCTATTTCTTTCTGTTTCTAAGTGTTACTAACTAATTCCGTGTTGCGGATGTTTTACAATAGTAAGAGGTTTTTGATAAAAAAGATTAAGAAAGGTAAAATTAGGTAAGCCAGTGTATGGTATTTTGTACACGTAGTTCAGTAATTTAATTTGGGTTTTAGGAGGTTAGCCACTGCTATTGCATGAAAAGCAAATAAATAAAAACAAACTAGTTTTCAGAAGTGTGGTACACCACATTTACATGCACTTCTATTTTCAAAGCAGTAACAGGGCCCTAATAAGGAGTATCGCACATCATATTACATTGGTCTTACATTGGTGTTACATTGGTTTTTCTTAATCTAATGGAAGTACTGAGTAAAGACCTCCTTTATGTTCTGGTTATTGTTGGAGAAATAGCACCCTAATCACAATTTAGGCTTCTTGTTAATAATTAATAACGCTGGCTGTGATTGTGTTAACATCGTGTTCTGTGCAGCAGATGAAGACTGGACTGCCGATAATGGGACTTCAGTTTTGTGGATGGCCTACGGGAGTTCTCACCTCAAACGTTCCCTTTCCGTCCCCTTTGCCTGCTCTCGGATCAGGGCTGGGGTTGTCGGAGGCGAATGGTAACTCGTTCGTCACATCTGGGGTTCCTGCGAGTAAAAGCGAGTCACCAGCACTGCAGACTGAGAAAGCAGCTTCTGCCCCTTCCGCAGCAGCTGAAGTGGCCAAGCCAGTAGATTACCCTGTCCCAAAACCGATACCAGAAGGTAAGTGTAACATGACAGTAATACACAGCTGTATGAAGGATAACTTCTACAGTGCTGCTGTGATGATGCAGTTTGGTTTTTTTCATTTTTTGCCTGTTGAATTTGGCTAGATGACTTCTCTAATCTGATTGTGTGTGATCGCGTAAAAAATGCCTGCACGTGTCGATGTGCTTGTCTTGATTTAGAAATGCAGTATGGGTGGTGGAGGATTACTGATCCGGAGGACCTAAAATCTTTGCTTAAAGTGCTGCATCTCAGGGGAATAAGAGAAAAGGCCTTACAGAAGCAAATCCAGAAACACATGGATTATATCACTCTAGCCTGCATCAAAAACAAGGATGGTATGTAACTTCCGTTTGTTATGCGTGGTGGTGGGGCGTAAGATGGTTGGCACAGAGCTCCTGGAGATGTGTAGACAGAGGTTAGGACAGTGGTTGGAGAAAGGTGGAGGTCTCATTGACTGCAGCTGCCTTTTCACCAGCCCTGTTCTGTGAGGGTGCAGGACTGGAGAAACCCTGTTTAACGTGAACTGCTCTGTAAGTGCTGGTAACCTTTCTAAGCTCTCTCCATCTCTGTTAGACTCTAGCTCAGCCTCTCCTCTCCCTTCTCATCTTTAAATTGCAAGTTTGCAAACCTACAGAACTTGTCCATGTTGGGTATCTTAAGAGTACCACACGTTTACAAGTTTGCCACCATTTGGCTGGAGTGACAGGTATATCAGCTTGATTTTACTCAGAGAAGTTATAATACTAATTAAAATAATAAAAATGTGATTCTCAAATACAGTTGCAATTATTGATATCAATGAAAATGAAGATAACCAGGTAACTCGAGATGTTGTGGAAAACTGGTCAGTAGAAGAACAAGCAATGGAGATGGATCTTGCTATTCTTCAGCAGGTGGAAGATCTAGAGAGGAGAGTTGCATCAGCTAGTTTACAAGTTAAGGTAAAAACCAACTTTTAGTAACATGTCTCTTTAAAATAAGTGGTAAGAATTTGAAGTGGTAGCAGTCCTGCTGTTGGTAAGTCCCTTCTTACTCATCTCTAATTGTCTGCCAATAAACAAATCCACTGCAGTAGGATCTTGGATGCTTGTGCTTGGGACATTTTACGGTGGTCACATCTTCAGCTGAAGATGCTCAGAAGGGCAGTTCTGGAGAGCGCTCCCATAGCGTGCAGCTCCCTGCACGTGTTGCTAACCTTGTATGAATGCAAAGACTTTACTGCATACAGACTGCTTTGTGATAGTGGTTTTGCCATGGTTCTGCCTGATTTGGGTGATTGCTGCTGTTAATGCTTTCAGAAAAGCCTACAAGTACCTGATCATGCTTTGCTTGAGTCTTGTAGAGTGGTGGAGATCGAACGATAGCTATGAGTGGTTTTGAGTGTGAAGGAATTCGCTGGCTGTTGTTACAATTGGGAATTTCTCCATGGTGGGTGTAAGGACCTCGAATTGCCTGTTTGGTTATAGGACAGATGCAGTATTTGGGATCCAGTTTGCTCTAGGGGTGGATGTTGTTGCTGTGTGACCGATTGCTGCTGTCTCCTGAGCCCGGTGTCAGACAGACCCCTTCTATGTTTGGACCAATAGAGCAGTAACGAGAGTGCAGGCTGCTGCAGAAAGGTCCCTGCAGAAAGTCTGGTAATGCTTGTATGTTTTGATTAATTATTTTAGTTCTCTGGATATTTTGGAAACTGTCTCTACAGATGGATTACAAGTAACCAAGATCTACTGGAAACAGCGCTTCAGTTACTTAGTTTGAGTCCGTAAAACAGTTCCTCTGTTGACACGCTGGGTTAACAGCAACCAATAAATGCACAAACCTTTCTATTAACATAGGGCTGGCTGTGTCCTGAACCTGCGTCAGAGAGAGACGACTTGGTATATCGTGAACATAAGTCAATTGCTAGATTGCACAAGAAGCACGATGGGGATTGTGCTGGAGGCGGCGAAGGCAATGCCAGCTCTCTAGAGCGGAGGAGTGACAACCCTCTAGATATAGCTGTAACCAGGCTGGCTGACTTGGAGCGGAACATAGAGCGAAGGTATCTGAAGAGCCCCTTAAGTACCACCATTCAGATCAAACTGGATAATGTGGGCACAGTTACTGTCCCTGCTCCTGCACCATCCATTAGTGGTGATGGTGACGGGTAGGTTATTGAGATTAACTTGAAAAATTATTGTGCTTCTTTGCTAATTGGAGCCTATTTTCTTATTGCCTGTTATCTATGTACTTTCTTGTATGTCTGTGATCCGTATGGATCATGTTATTCTGCATGGTGCTTTGTAAAGATATTTTTTGTTACGTTTGTTGATAACCTTGCAAAGTTATCTTACATTTAACTGGTTGTGACTAAGCTTTGAGGCACGTAGCCACAGTCTGTGCACTACATGAAATTTAGTTGCTTAAACCTTATACTTACTGGCTGTGTACGTTTTGTCATTGCTTGGCTTTCAATGTGATGATGATTGTTCCACGTTTGAACGTTACAAAATGGCCGTGACCTACTCAATTTCTCTGTGTTTCAATGCAGAACTGAAGAGGATATTGCTCCAGGGCTCAGGGTATGGAGAAGGGCGCTGTCAGAAGCGCGCAGTGCTGCACAGGTAGCGCTGTGCATTCAGCAGCTACAGAAATCAATAGCATGGGAAAAATCTATTATGAAAGTTGTAAGTGTTTTTAATTTAAAAAAAAAAACCAAATACCATAACTAAACTATTTTTGCTATATCCTGTGTTCTCACTTTAGGCATTTTAAGGTGGCATGGTTAATAATCTATTTCTTATTAATGCACGTAAAACTTAATATGGTTAAACCGTACATTATGCACAGGTAAATATATGTGTAATGGAAAAAACTGTCGTCGTCTTGCCAAATTCAGCATCCTGAACTTCGTAAGGTAAAAGGCTCTGTAACTGGTTGCTTTATTTGAGATGGTAATGGCTCTTGGTTGTTAACACGTAGGTAAAAGAGTCCTTTCTGGCCCCATCTGGTAAAGATGATGGCCTGCTCCTGGTCTGGTCTGTGACACAAGCTCTGTGTAGGTCCAGCACCACACAGCCCAGTTAAGGACTTCATTTTTCAGGAAGTTGATCTCCAAATGTGCAGCTCCTTTGCACAGACACTTCTCACGGCTGCACACACGGATTGGCGACTGTGTGAGCAAATGGGCTGCGATACCCCTTGTACACTGAGCAAGCAGACCTGTGTTAACTGCATACACAGAGCAGGCACACAAAATGCACGTGTCAAAATGTGCGTGGGCCTCTGAGCCTCGAATTTCTGAAAACTATCACCGCAGCAATAGTGGTGATGACGTTATTAGGTGGCGAGTGCTGTGGAGTGGGTGGCAAAAGGGATTCTTTTATTAGGGGTCTTTTCTGATTTTTTCCTATACAGATTCTAATTACATCTGGACAATTAAAGGATGACTTAAATAAAAACTATAGTGTAAGACTGTACCTTTGAGTTTATATAGCTATAGGTTTTAAGCTGTGTCTTGTGGGAGCACCTGGAAAGGCATTTGAATGTTTCAAGGTGTGATAATTTATTATCCAGAATAAGTGTACACTATCAATCTCCATTTGCTTGAACTGTTCTGTGCATTTAATTACACAGTACATGGTTTTGATGAAAACATGTGGAGATCTTTAAGTTCCTGAAAAAGAAGTCCAGATATAGAGAAGTATCAGAATCACTCCATGTGTGCAATGAAATGGACAGTACAGTTGATACTTCGAAGTTTGAGTGTTAGGATGTGCTGGGATGGTTTATTTTGCCTTTCTGAATTTGTTCATGGTGGCCTTTGGATCCCTGCCCTCAGTAGGGATTATACTTGAATATACTCATGTATAAATATAGATTATTGTTATGATATAACAACTTGGATATGTAGCATGGACATAAATGAAGAGCAGGTTCCTGAGAGAGTATGTGTGGGACAAGTGTTTTTTATGGGTGTAAGATACCTTCAATTCTGACAAACATTAATGAAATATCAAAAGTGTTCATGGTTTTGTGTGCTGTAGGACACGTCTTACAATGAGTTGCTTTAATGTGTTCCCAGATGTGGTCTGTAGATTAGATCCTCACATGTTGTTTTACAAACACGATCCTTAGTGACTGTGATTGTGGTAAAATGAAAATAATTTTGAGAGAGTTTGTGTTTCTGGAGAGGAAAGGTAATTTAGGAACCATTCCTGTGTTTCAAGCTTTAACAGCTGAATTAAAGCTGTTTCTCCTGTATTTCAGTACTGCCAGATCTGTCGGAAGGGAGACAACGAGGAGCTGCTGCTGCTGTGCGACGGCTGCGACAAAGGCTGCCACACGTACTGCCACCGACCCAAGATCACCACCATCCCCGACGGAGACTGGTTCTGTCCCGCCTGCATCGCGAAGGTGAGGAGACCGGGATAGGTACAGCTCTGGCTGTGGTGTCTGTGCCTTACGTTGGGCTGACACTCAGCAGTGAGACTGACAGTAAAGGCTGCAGTTTGATTCGTTTGAAGCTTTTTTTAATGAACGTAGGTACAGAATTTTCTTGCTGGCTCAGGACCATACTTGAGTTGTGCTTTTTTGCTGCACAGTCCATTCGAGAGGGAGGCCATGCAAGTTCCCTGTGTGAGGCTTGTTGGTTTTTCCCCTCCCAAGAAGGAGTCTAAACAGCACTTTAGGATGATGCTGTTCAAACAACCGCATTAGCAGTGGGTGTTGTTTGCAAGCCCACAGTTTTCACATCCGCAAAGTTCCTGTTTGATGATCAGAACAGTGACTTCCAGGATGGTGCCGTGTGATGGTGCTTTCAATACAGTTAACAGCTTTCCATCTTCAATGTTTCCTTTAGTTTCATCTTACTGTCTAGAAACAGTTCTGTATTAAATAATGTTCCTTTTTCCCCACTTTGTTAGTAGCGTTCTTGTATTGCTGTACCCCTTTTATGTTCTCCTGTAGTTGTCATGTAGCCAAGCTATCCATTTCTTTCATACCTAACTTTTAATCTTTAAATCAGTTGATCCCATCCCTGACTTTCTAAAAACTCTTTTCCAGTTTTCCGTATCTTGCAAATAATACTGTTCTTGAAAATGAATCTACTATTCCAGCTGTGGTTTTATCAGTCCTTTAGGAATAGACAAATACTTGTCTGAACTTGTGCCAGCCTGGTTTGACAGCAGGGAGTATTTTACCCCTCTGCAGGGCAGGTGCTATTGTATTGGTACAAGTTGGGAACCTGTATCATTGGTAACGGGAATTTCTACAGCCTTACTGTCCCTTTGCCTTCAGAGAAGAGCAGAAAGTGAACAATCTCTGATATTAAATGCTTGCATTGTTTTGGTGCTTCTCTTTGTCTGATCTTCGTTGCTGTCTGTCTGTAATAACAGAGGTTTCTGTAATTTCTTGGTTATCGCTTATTTCAGTTCTCTCTGTTGCAGGCAAGTGGGCAAACTCTAAAAATAAAAAAACTTCAAATGAAAGGGAAAAAAGGTAACGAACAGAAGAGAAGCAGGAAGTTAGCAGGAGATACCGAGGATGAGGACTCTGCAACTACAAGCGCCTCCTTAAAACGAGGAAAAACAGACTCAAAAAAAAGAAAACTGGATGAAAATGTTTCTGTAAGCCAATTAAAGCAAGAAAATTTCACTGCTATTAAGAAACCTAAAAGAGATGAGTCCAAGGACCTGGCGATATGCAGGTAAAGTGGCAAATTTTAAGCTTGGGTAAGTGTTGTTGAGACAAGGAATGCCTGGTCCCTTGTACCTGTGTTCTGGGGAGCAGGAGCCCTGTTCCTTGCTGGGGATCCCGTATGGGCTGTGGCACCCTGAGTGTGTGCATAAGGGATAGATGTGTGCGTGCTGGTGGTGATGGCTGTGCTTGGGAAAGTGGCCAATGCTGAAATGTGCAGTCTTACTTCAGGAGCCCAGCAGTGGGGGCTGCTCCCTGCATTCTGGGGTGCAGCCATGACCCCCACTGTGGCCAAAGGGCTGCCCCACGGGCAGTGACAGGAGCACTGTGTGGTGCGGCTGTCACCCAAAGTGACTACTGCAGCCTTGGCACAGCTCTGGGAAGCCGGGACAGCAGCTGCTTTACTGGTTTGCAAATGGGTTATATTGGGAATCACAGCACTGAAGTTGCAGGGCCCTGCTTTTCTTTTAGCATGTGGATCCCCAGAAGTTCATCTCGCATAGGCTGGCTGCAGAGAACTTAATGCTGTTTTAAATCTCAGCCAAGAGGTCTGTCTCTATGGGCACTGTTCTCAGCCTTGCGTAGGACACAGAATAAAGTGCTTTCCTTTTGTAAAGTGAATAGGCTGGCAGTGCAGGATGAATTCATGGAACAGTGAAAACCTCTGTGAATATACGAACAGCTTAAAAATACTGACTTAAAACCTTATTCTATTCAGCATGATTCTCTCAGAATTGGAAACTCATGAAGATGCCTGGCCTTTCTTACTTCCTGTAAACTTGAAACTTGTTCCTGGTTACAAGAAAGTTATAAAAAAACCTATGGACTTTTCCACCATTAGAGACAAGCTAAGTAGTGGACAGTAAGTAAACCTATTGTAAATTTTACTTTGTATTTTTTAAAAAAATCAGCATTGAAATACAGTACATTTAAAAAAATTAGTTAAACTATCTTGATCTGCCTGCTCTGGCGCTTCTCTGATTACTTTTACAGTCAAAACAAAAACTTTAATTAAACTTTTGTCTTTGCCATATCTAAGTGAAGTAGTGTGTCAAGTGGGAGTACTGGCTGAACAGCAACAGAACTGCCAGGTCTAGTGCACAAAATCAACAGAAAAAATGTCTTTTCCTCACCTGTTTCCACTGAGACCCCTTAGTGGTGGTACAGCTGTGGGCTTTAAGTGAAGGGAGTCGCAGCTGTGAATATTTGAACACGATTTGGGCTGTGTATGTTAAAGATAGAATACCAAAGACATAGTTACAGGATTGATCTGGGCAGCCTTTTTTGTACCTGGTGGTTCCTCTTGTGGGGAAATGCAGCTGTGCTCTGCGCTTACTTTAAATGGACTTGAGCCCAAGAATAGACGAGGAAATAGAAAATGCCACAGCATTTTAGCTAGAAAGCTATTGAAGGAATGGGGGAAGTTAATTTTTTAAGTTTGTTTTCCAGGGCAGGCTTGAAATTCTGCCTTTCAGTCTTTGAGGAAAATAACAGGTACAATGATGAGACTGTATTTCCTTCCACCAATGCTCATTTTCTGGTTAATATTTGAATTAGAATGAAGAAATTAAGAGTGTAATTACCATGCAGAGCATTCATGGACTGTTCTGTGTCTGGGTGTAGATTCTCTGGTTTGAGGCAGTTCTTTCTCTTGCGGTTAAGTGTTTGTCCCCTTTGGTTCTCCGTGTCCCAAAAATCATTCACTTTCTCTTCTTCCAGGTACCCAAATCTTGAAGCGTTTTCGCTAGATGTCAGGCTTGTTTTTGACAACTGTGAAACCTTTAACGAAGATGACTCTGACATAGGCAGGGCTGGCCACAGCATGAGGAAGTATTTTGAAAAAAAATGGACAGAGATGTTCAAAGTGAGCTGAAGTTGCCCGACCTCCTCTTTCTTTCTGTTCCTTTTTGTTTTCCATTAAATGAGGACTGATGAGACCAGCAATGTGAACTGTATTGACGTGGAAGTGCAAGGCACGTGCATAACTAATGACTGGTTTTTTCCTTTCCAGTATCATAGAGTCGTGATCCTAGTTCTAAAGGCTTCACTCCTACAGCAACCATGGCCCCTTGGTTATTGGTTTGTGTGTTTTAACAACCTAATTTAGGTAGAACAGGGAAGCACACCCAAAGAATTTCAAAGAAAGGGGTGTTATAGTGCAATAGCAATTTAAAATATATCAAAACGCACTGAATATTCAACCACCAGAGCTCTACTTGGGGAAATGGTTCTCTTTTCCCTTTCAATAAATATCTATTTTTCATTTTTTTACTTTGTAGTTTATTTTTTAGTGAATGTATTTAATTTTATGAATTATTTATGATTATACAGCATTCAGAATCTTCGTTTTCTGTGAAAAGGAAGAATTAGAAAATTGCTTTAAATCTTGAAAATACAACAAGGAATGTTTTAAAATATAAAACAAAGCCAAGTAAAACTGTTTACACTGATGTGCTGTAAAAGCACTAAAATTAAACTTTACTGTAGAGTTACAAGTACATTTATATATATGTTGCTGCATCACTTGTGTAGTTAAATTGTATTTCAAGACAGTGAAGAAAAATTGAGACATGTATATACTGTTCATTATTGTTTATATTAAGTCTTGTTTTAAATATGTATGATGTGTACATATTGTTTGCAGACATTATTGTTTATGCCTTAGGAGGACGGTAGCATTTTATTTTAGTCTTAAGGTAATTAGAGCTATATGGCTTGTACAGTAATTATCCTCTACCAACACTGTGGAGTCTCCTTAATCTTGGTAGTGCCTGCCTTTAAAACAGGGTGTAGGGGATATTAGTTTTCCATTTTTCTATTTTGTTATATGATTTCAAGCCACCACGGCCTCAAATTCAAGTATGATCATTTGTATCCATGTGGAATAAAATTGTGACGATTTCCTACGCACACAGTATTTTTTCATAGAAGCATTTCCCTCCATTTGCCTTGCCACAGAAATAACAAAAAAGACGTTTGTAACCACTGTGTTTTATCTACTGTGTGTTGTGGTGGCCTGCTGGGGCAGATAGACCAGGATTTCTTTTGTACTAATGTAAGAGTACTTGAAGTTTTATTTAAAAGAAATATTGTGGAAAGGTAGCATTCTTTTTCTTTTCCTTTTTTTAGGAGTGGTTTTTTTCACTAGTATGTGTGGCACGGATACAATAAAAGACTGTTTTGCAAACCAGATTTTCTTGGCGATTTTAATACTTCAGATCCTGTGCATACAGGAGTTTTTTGTATAGTATCTTGGGAGTCTTGCTTTGAACACTCAGTTCTCATTATGATGTGTGTGGTTCTCTGGCCTCTTAATGGAGGTTAAGAGAGAAGCAGTTGCCAGGCTGAGTGTGCTGGGCTGCCCCGTGCCTGCCCTGCGCATGGTGACATGGTGACGTCGTGTCCTCAGTGTCCCCACAGGCCGAGTCTGGTGTTGGCTGCAGCAGGGATCTCGAGTGAAATGGTGGAAGCTCAGCACCAGCTCCCTCACCAAGTGGTGTCGTGGGGGTTTTGGAGGGGTTGGGTTTTTGCTTGAAACCAGGCTTGCTGTGTTTGAGTTTGGAGCCTTGTTTTATGTACCCCTCGCCATCGTGCTGCTCATCTCTGCTGAGGAAGAACAGTCAGTGCCTGGTTTTTAATGACACTTTTGTTTCCCCAGAACAGCTTGTTCAGTAATACTTTCCTTTCCTGAAGTCCTGTTGGAGTAATTAATGTTCCCTAGGATAAAAAACTCAGGTGTGGGTGTCAGGCAGCCTTGCATCCCGACATCAGCTCCACCACTGACTGCTTCACACTCTTCCTTTCATCGCCTTTCTGAAGACTTCAATAAAAACGTTTGCTGACATCTTCCAGAACTGTGAGGAGTGATCAGTGTTTTGAGCGTGATGGTAGGCTTGTAAGAATGTTGTAAGTATGCTTAGATTACTGGTAAAACAACTTCTTTTTTGCAAAACAACGGCGATTTTTTTTCCTCAGATCCTGCGCTGGTTAATGCTTTATCTGCTATACTCGATCTTGTATTGGTTTCACAGAAAGTCAGAGCAGCATTACCAGGTACATACATACATAGCTGTGTTTCTTCAGCTCATGTCTTAATTCAGCTGAACCACTGGGAAAGTTAAGGAGGGGACAGCTCCTGTTGCTGTGACAGCACCACCAGGGTCACCTCTCTGCACTTGGTGTTACTGATGTCTTGCTTTGCTCCCTAGCAGCTGGTGTCATCTTTTCTGTGTCAGCAAAATTAAATTTACAGGAGTTACTGTACTAGAGTGGCGAGCGTGAATCACACACGTGCCATCGTACATCTCCACAGAAAAGAGTGAGGACTTAACCACTGAAAAATGTGCTTTTCTGCTCTGCTGGCTCTGTCCTGTTGATGTTTCTGTCTGTCTTTCTTGGAGGAGAAGTTTGCTCTCCTCCTTTCTGAACCAGATATGCAGGTCTTAGTTTAGAGAATTTATTGACAAGCTTTCCAAGTCTTTATTTGAAAGTACCATTAATGGTGCTCAAGTAAGAGCGTCCTGGTGGTGAGTGTGGATTCTCTTTTGTCTCTTGGCATCTCTTTGAAGAACTTGAATGACGTGAAGGCAGCTGAAAATAGGAAGTTGTAGCTGTCTTGGACAAAATATGTATTTTTAAAAAGAGATCTAAAGCTTTTTATTAATCTGTCTATATGATTTCTGTAGTTTCCTAATGACAATTAGAAGAGCAGAAGTGTTCTGTTCACTGTGAGTGGGCACAGACAGCTGAGGAGCAGTAGTTTTATACAATGTGCTGAACAGGCAGCCTAGGGGGCTGCTTTATTATCTGAGGGATGAAGGCTGAAATCAGGAACACCACACTGTTGCTATTTGATTTTGTAGCTCTCCTCAAACTACCCTGAACTTAGAACTTCAGAGTTAACCAGGAATGTTTATAGCTGGTATGTACATTCAGAAAAGGAATTTTATTACACAAATTTCTGTTGCTTGTATCATCCAAACTGACCATCATTACTCAGACTGACAGTAGCTAAATCTGGGGGCATATTCTTGACTCACAATGTCTTATTTAGCAAGTAATTTCAAGTTCCCCATCCGTAAAATGTTGCTGAGCAGTCCTTAAGTGTAGTGGTGTGGTGGTATTCACAATCTACACTATTTCAGTGTGTGATATTCAGAATTACCTGTCTATCCTCTTCAGTAAGGAAGATCTCCAACAATTGATACAAAGTTCTTGTAAAGCCGTGAGTTGTTTTATTTAGTAATGTATAATCCTATGGATTGCTAAAACAGTGCTGCACATATGAAATACACCGAATACCAGCCGTCACCTAGGATTCAGACTAATTAATGGGCAGTCAACAGCCAGTGAATCAAGTACTGTGCAATCAGGTAACACCTGTAAAATAGAGTGCAGGATCACTGAGGTTCAAACGTGGATGGTAGCCAATTTATGTAAAAGGAAATAGTCACTCCCTGACAAAGAGTGACTCTAAGAAAGTGACTTAATTTTCCTCAGAAGAATATAGGTGTTGTGATAAACTGTTTATTTGCATAAGGGGCTAAGTGTGTATCTGGATGTAAAAATGGCAGTGATGTAAATGGGGTTGGTGCAGTTGTATCTGTTTGAAACCCCTTTAATTAACTGTCAATAGCGGGTACCTTCACAGATTCACTGGCTGCAGGAAACTGAAGCCGTGTCCACACCGTGCCCTGCTGGCAGCTGGGGAGGTGCAGGGAAAGGCAGTTGCCATCTCCTGTTCGGCAGCTGTGGATGCAGCCATGGAAGCACAGCACCACCCTCTCAGACCTTCTGTGGACGCGTGCGACCGGCGCTGCCCAGAGCTGATCCGCTCTGAAGCTTCAGCAGCCTCCCAGAGCCCACCTGCCCTGAGGTGATCTCACACGGCTCCCCTCCTGAACCCTTCGCTGCTGTGGGGCTGCTGCCCTCAGCCGGTACCGACACCTCCGCTGAGGGGGCCACAGACCGCGCCTGAGCAGATAAAATGGCTGCGGGCGTCGCGTGCATCCAGGCCGCCAACGCTGAAAAGTGGAAAGGGTTTGGACAGGAGTTCACAGCGGGCGCCGTGGGGTAAAATTGGCAACTGCTCTGGCGTTTCTTCGGTCAGGGGAACGACGGCGCCAGTGAGCAGTCGGTTTACGCCGCAGCGCCTTCTCCCCCTTCGCCCTTCGCCCCGTGGTGCAGCC
>NW_010182583.1:638-976 GCF_000695765.1 Mesitornis unicolor | reverse complement strand
GCCCCGGTGTCCCCGGCGAAGCAGCCTGCAGGGGGGCAGGGATCGCTCTCCCAGGGCGACCCCTCCGCTGCCGCAGCCCCTCGGGTGCTTCGCAAAGGCTCGTCCAGGGCGAGGGGTTCTGCGGTGGCCTCCCAGCCCGCAGGGTTGCGTGGAGAAGGGGTCCCCGTCCTCATCGGCGAGCGGCGAGGGAGCCGAAAACCGTCGGAGCCCCGGCGGCCCACCCCCGTTCTGGTTTTGCCCTCCAGGACGTCAAGGGCCAGATGCTCCTTTACACAATTTAGTCTCTGCCTTAACTTCCTCTGTCCCCAGCGCCTTCCCTCACCGAGTGACAGCGCGAC
>NW_010182583.1:0-525 GCF_000695765.1 Mesitornis unicolor | reverse complement strand
GCACGGACCAAGAGAAATAAGATCTGAGTAAATGAACTAAAATTATTGCAGTTACACGGTAAGATGCCGAAAATATTCCCTGCACTTCTTCCCGTGGTGCAAGAGCCAGTGCTCTGAGGTGCAGAGCTGCATCCCTCATCTCCCTTCGCAGGGGCAGATCTCAAGAACACCCAGAATTGCAAAATGACATAACGTGCAACTGAAAAAAAAAAAAAAAAAAAAGCAAATTGCATCAAGTTCTGGGTTTGGTGGGGGAACCGCTGGCTCAGGAATTCAATTAGGAAGTAGAAACTTTTCCCTCTAACTGATCCGGTCATTCACAATTAAGCAGCACAGAGCTTCACACCGGGACAGCCACGAACAAAACCCACGGGTGTGAGAGACCCTGGACCCCGCAAACCAGGACAGACCGCCCGGCACAGGAAACGGGGAGGCGTGCGGGGACCCCGTGCGTGTCCTGACGGCAGAGACCTGCGGGAAGCTGGAATGGGGAGACGAGCGGCGGGGGGCCTAGAGGATCCCGCG
>NW_010182582.1:0-8330 GCF_000695765.1 Mesitornis unicolor | reverse complement strand
CAAGGCCACGGAGCGGGGGCCGTGCCAGTTTGGTGGCGCGCCAAGTCCCCAGCTGCTGTTTCTCAATGACCGGGCTGGAAGCAGCTCGCTTGCATCTGCGCTGGATTTGGGAAGGTCGGGCTGCTGCCACGGCCGTCCTCGGGGCCAGGTGCCTGCAGATGGCCCTGGCATCGCCAACCCTCACCGCCCCGGCGTCACTGTCACCCCCCGGCATCACTGTCACCCCCCCGGCATCACTGTCACCCCCCAGCTGAGGGTCTTTGGCCCCCAAGCTGCGGTGGCGGCTGGGGGCAAAGGGGCCTCAGCACCAGCCAGGATCGTGTGACTGGGGGGGCTGGGATGGATGGATGGATGGATGGACGGACAGATGGACATGGCCTGTTGCATGGGGAGGGGGCTTCTGCCTGCAGGGGGTGAGTCTGGCTGCTGCGGTCCTGGCTTCCCCAAATTGCTAGATTGTGTAGGGCTGTGGGGAGCTGTGATTTGGGGGGAATCATAACCACACTGCGTACAGGGACTGAAGCAGTTTGTAGGAAAGAGATGAAACCTTCCCTTCCACCGGGACGCAACTGGAGAGAAACCAGATGGGCTCTGGTACTTCCCCTTCTGACATCCTGAGGGAATGAGGTCTCTCCTTGATGGACCCCTCATGGGCTTTGGCCGGAGCATCCTCGCCTATGCAGTACCCCAGGATGAGCTATGGGGCTGCTCCTGCTTCCTGGGGACCTCAGCCAAAACCCAAGTGATGCTGGAGGTGGCTGCAGATGGGGAGGGCTCACGGCATCGCCAGCAAACGGCGTTGTCAGTTGATTTCTGCACAGCTGTGGCAGCGTTATTGGCCGCTCAAAACCATGGGAAAGGTTTTGCTCCGGTGCTGGCAGGAGGAGGATGGAGTAGTGCTGGGGATGGAGGTGCTGAGTTGGAGGCTGCAGATTTGAGGGAGCTCTGGGGAGAGCCTGCGGGGGCGAGGGCTGCAGTGTGTGTGGGAACAGCCGAAATCCTTGGGGGGAGCTGCTTGGCAGACAGAGAGGTGCTATGGGGAGGAAAGGGGGTGGGAAATGCAGCACCCCAAAACAGAGCAGCTTAAGGGGCAGCCCGGGAGGGGTGGTGGGGGCATGGGCTGGACTGGTGGTGCTGGTAGGGGCTGAGTGATGACCAAGGGGATGAGATGGACTGGTGATACTGGTGGGGGCTGACAGAGGTCACAGGCTGGACCAGTGATGCTGGTGGGGGCTGAGTGGTGACCATGGGGACAGGCTGGACTGGTGATGCTGCCTGCAAGTTGGGCAGAGGCTTGTGCAGAGCTTACACAGTGGGATAACCCCCTTTTTAGGATGGTGGGGGGAAGCCCAACCAAAACCAGCTGTGTGAGGGCACAGAGCCTTGGTCCTGGGAGCCCTGCTCTGGTGCTGGAGCCTGACTGGAGCAGGAGCAGGGATGCTGTGAGGAAGCCGAACCGCTCCATCCCATCGGTCAGGGCAGCGTGGGCAGCGATGGGGATGAAATCCTGTGGGGAAGGAGGTGCCGTGCAAACGGGCAAATTAAAGAGCACGATGTGCCTGATGGGCTCTGGGATCCAGCGATGGAGCGGCCGAGCTGCCAGCACAAAGGCACCTCTCGGTAGGAGCAGCTGCACAGGATCACAGCCCCTTCACTGCATCCCTTGTTTGAAGAGGCATGAGAGGAGCTGTGGGATTACGGAGCAGCCGGCTTTATTTTAGCACCGAGCAGATTGGCTGAGGAAATCATTAAAGCGCGTGTGGAAATGCCTGCGCTCCAGCGTGACGGTTTACTCAGGGTTTTGAGGGTTTTTTTTTTTAAATTCCTTCTTTTTTTCAGTACTGCGATAAGGTGATTGGGGAGAGCAGCTGGGAGATGAATTACGTGGATTTCCAGAAAGCCTTGGACAAATTCGCTGAGTTATTGAGGAAACGGCGCGGGCGGGAGCTGTGGGAGGAACGGGCGAGTTCTGTTTGATGTTTGGGATTTACGGGGAGGGCAGGGCGCAGCGTGGCCAAAGGATGCTCTGCACCCATGGGGCTTCGGGCTCCAAATGTGGTGTAGATGTGCACTGCGCATCCATGGGGCCGCAGGGCAGGAACACGAAAATTGGGTAACGCTGGGTCCAAACCGGCTGGGGGAGCCTGGTCCCTGCTGGGGAGGGGGCTGTTGCCAAATACACCTCAGGGGCTGCTTTCCTCGTAGGACCCCATTTTTTGGGACAGACAAGTCCCAAGAGGAAACTGAGGGCAGTTGTTTGGAACGGCCGATGTCTGTGGGGGCAGCGGAGGGGGAACCCCTCAAATTGGGGAGGGGGTTGGGGGGCTCTGGGACCGGTCGTGGGTGCGGGATGAGGCGTTTTGTTTTCACTGCGATCCCAATCCGAGCTGATTTTCCGAGGACGACGGAAAGCGCAGACAACTGCTGCCCAGATTTCATATCCTGCTGTCGCGGAGCCAATTAAGGAAAGGGTTGCCATATTTTGTTTTATTTTTTGTAGCGTACGGGTGGAGCAACACAGCTTTTTTTTGAGCCTCATTCTTGGAAGCGACTGAGCGGTTTGGGCTGAAGTTTTTCTGGGTGGAAAAACAAAGGAGGAAAAAAAAAAGAAGAAGCGGAAGAAAAAGGAGGAGAAAAAAACCCTCACGCTTGTGGAAAATATCAGCCCGAAGAGTTAGCGTTTGCATCCTGAATAAGTCGGGATTTGCCTTGGAGCTCTGGTGCGCGTTGGGCTTTGATCCTGTAAAAATGGGCCAGCGTCGCCGAAAACCGCGACCGCGGCAGTGGGCACGGCAGCGGGAGGAATATCCCACCCTGGTGTTTCCACACAGGAACGTTTGTGTTTCCAGGGCACAAACGTTTGTGAGTTTCCGTGTCAGAAACGTTTGTGAGTTTCCGTGTCAGAAATGTTTGTGTTTCCACAGCACAAACGTTTGTGTTTCCATGCACGAACCTTTGTGTTTCACATCCCTGTGGTGTCCAACGTGGCCCTGCCCGTGCCGGGGCCAGCACACGCGTGGCCGGGGCCGGTGACCCTGGGCCAAGCAGTGACACACAGGACTGTTCATAATCTGCGCTGGTATTTTGTAACTTCCATATTTAAGGGGTTACTGGCTCTGCACAAAGCAGGCTTCGCTCTGATCTGCCGTTCCCCGCAATCCTGCACATCAAAGGCTCATCAAAGCCAGCGCCGTGAAAGGCTCTGCTGCTGCGCCCGTCCCCGCTCCGGCCGGGGCTGGGGGCTCCTCTCGGTTATCTCAGGTCTGGAGGATGCTGTCCCGGCAGGGAAAACAAGACTGACACAGGGATGGCCCTCAGGAACAAAGCAAAAGGCTGTTTAAGTGTGGTTTTTGCATCTTTTCACCTCAGATGACAGCAATGCTGGGTGGTGAGCGATGCTCGCCCCGTTCTGCAGATGCTGTTGGGGAGCTTCAGTCCTTGTTTTTAAATCGTTTTCCCAATGTTGGTCAGGGCAGCCTTTGGGCTCCTTGGCTTTTTTGGCTGCTGCTTCTTTTCCACTGTTTCTCTTGAGGAGGAAAACCAAAAATACATTAAACAATGTGTATGTATGAATCTAGCTATATAAATATATGCATACACATACACATGCAAAGCTGCACTTGGGCAGGCCTTGATAAGGTTGCTGCAGCATTAACATACCTAAATAGCCAATTGCTTAATTTTATAAGGCCCTTGAGCTGGTGCAGGGAAGCGCTTGGGATCTCCTGCAGGCGCTTTGCAAGTCCTATTTTGGAGGATTGGGCAGGGACCGGTGCCATGGGCAGGGATGCGGTGTGATGGGCACAGGCGGGGAGATGTAAACCCGGGACTCGTTTGGCTTTGTTTGGGGCACCACTGGTCTCTGGGGTGCAGCCAAGGGCAGCCGGGGGGAGGTTGCAGGCTGTAATTTGGCTGCTCCTCCCTCCCCGCTCCTAAACAGCGATGTCTGGGAGAAGCCGAGCGTGAGGACGGTGCGTTAGTGCTCCTGGTGTGCTTTGCTCACAGTTTCCAGGCCATTCATCCCCTTTGCCAAAAGGGGATGGGGCCATGCAGCCACCAGTTTGGGTGTCGAGGTTTGTCCCTGCTGTGTCAGGGGACACCAGCACGGCCCCTTTCCCATCCCAGGCAGTGCTCAGTGAACGAAGCACCAAATCTTGTGGTTTTCCCTATTTTTGTCTCCAGTGTTGCTGTCCAAGCGCTGTCCTGGCCGGGCAGGACGGTGATGGGGAGGGGTTTGCTGCTGCCCCATCCCTCCCATCCTGCAGCATCCTGGAGCACTGGTCCAGCGTGGGAGATGCTCCAGCCGCGCCGATGCGGCTGTGAGAGCCTGGCTGGGCTGTGGGACCAGCCTTGGTGTGCCAAGGGTGCCCGGTGTTGAGGCAATGGGTGCGACTCCCCCATGTTTTGGCCACTGTCTGACATCTCTGCTCTCCCCCCCCAGGTGCCAGGCCACCTTCCCTGCAGTTTGAGGCTGGAGCAGGATCGTTTTAACTAAAGATGGAAACACTGGAGTCGGAATTGACCTGCCCAATCTGCCTGGAGTTGTTCGAGGACCCCTTGCTGCTGCCCTGCGCCCACAGCCTCTGCTTCAGCTGCGCCCACCGCATCCTGGTGTCCAGCTGCTCCTCCGGCGAGGCCATCGAGCCCATCACCGCCTTCCAGTGCCCCACGTGCCGCTATGTCATCTCCCTCAACCACCGCGGCCTGGAGGGCCTCAAGAGGAATGTGACCCTGCAGAACATCATCGACCGCTTCCAGAAGGCGTCCCTGAGCGGCCCCAACTCCCCAAACGAGAGCCGGCGCGACAGGACCTACGGCCGAGGCCCCGCCAAGTCCGGGGGCGACGATTTTTCATCGCCTGCCAGTTCTGCGAGCAGGACCCGCCCCGGGACGCGGTCAAGACCTGCATCACCTGCGAGGTGTCCTACTGCGACCGCTGCCTGCGCGCCACCCACCCCAACAAGAAGCCCTTCACCAGCCACCGCCTGGTGGAGCCGGTGCCCGACGCCCACTTCCGAGGGCTGACGTGCCTGGAGCACGAGAACGAGAAGGTGAACATGTACTGTGTGGCTGACGACCAGCTCATCTGTGCCTTATGCAAACTGGTGGGGCGCCACCGCGACCACCAAGTGGCGTCGCTCACCGACCGCTTTGAGAAGCTGAAGGTAGGTGGGGGGGCAGCCGGTCCGTGGGGTCCCTTCTGAAATTGGTGAATTCGGGTGTTTTGGGGTGTTTTTTTGGCTCTATGTAAGCACCTGGTGTAGTCACTGTGAGCCAGCATTGAGGGCATCTCAGGGCTGGTGATTGCCTTGCAGAGCCTGGTTCTGGGAGCCCCCAGCCCCTTCTGGCGGCCCCCAAAATGCCTCCTCACCAACGTGGGCTGTGGGATGGAGCTCAGGACCCCGGTCCCATGAGCCTGAGCTGAGTCCCCGCTTTGCATCAGAGCAAAGTCCTTGCTGTTTCATTTCCCAGGCCCTGGAGTCCAACTCAAATGGGTGCACAGGGCGCTGGGGTGCCCCAGGAGGTGCTTTCTGCCGGGGTTTGTCCTGTGACAGGGCCAGGGTGGCAGAGGGTGACATGGGGACCCGTGAGCATCGTCCCCATGGCTGCTGTGCTGGGGCCGTGCCCCCTCGGAGGTTGGAGCGGGACAGGTCGGGCCATGTGTGAACGGGGCAGGGTTAGGGTGGACGTAAGAGGAAGTGATTTTGGGTGATGGGGGGTGCGGTGCTGGCACAGGGTGCCCAAGGAAGCTGTGATGTGTTCAGGATTGGGCCATGTTTGACCCTGATGAAGTTAGAAATCCCTCTCCGTCCCCCGTGCATCCTGCATGAGTCTGCAAAATGGTTTTAATTCCTTGTTTTTAATACTAAAAAAGTACACCCGGTCCCATTGGAGGTCACGGCGGTGAGGCTGTGGCCATGGCAGCAGCCGTGTTCCCATTAAAACCCTTCTGGTGCTGCTTCTTCCTGAGCCCGTTTTCTCCCTTAATGTTCCGGGCTTGTTCTGACCCAAAATTGCTTCTCTGGCCCCTTTGTCTTGGTAATGTTTTCAGCAAAGTCGATTTGCCTGCTCTGGAGTTTTCTGAGGGCAGAAGGAGCACTGCTGTTCTCTAGCAAAAATAGAGGACTTTTAATGTTTTTTTAATGTGCAGGCCAGATTATTTTTTCCCCTCTTTTAGAAAAAATGAGCCCAAATTGCTGCCTGGGAAGAAACCTCTGCGGATGTGTGGTTTCCCGGGCTGGTTTCCCACCTGCCCTTCTCCAAACCCCTCCCAAATGCGCCGTGATGTGCCCAGGGATGCGGTTTAAGGAAGGTGCTGGGGTGCCCCGAGCGCTGTCCCCGTCCCCCCCCATTTTGGGGTCCACGGTGCCGGTGTTCGCCCCCAGCCCTCGGTGTCCCGGTGCCGCCTCCCCCTGCTCCTCACCTCCCCGGAGCGGTGCCAGCCCCGTCCCTCGTCCAGGACATTCTTTTTCCATGAGGAAACGTCTCCATTAGCAAATTGGAGACCTCGGAGAGAAACGGCCCCGTACGTTTGCACGCAATAAAACCTGGGGGTGGGAATTGAACCCCTTTTAATGTTTCCCCCGGCCCGTGAGCGCTGGCCAGGCTCATCCATCTGAGACAAACTCTGACATCGGGGTGCTCCCTCAGCCAGCACAATTCGGAGGCTGCCAGAACACTGCTTTTTGCCTTTTAAATAACAGTTTTGAACCATTCCGGATGGGGAGGAAGGCTCTGCACTGCTGGGAGTGTTGGTGTGTGCTGAGCATCCCATCCCCAAATCCCATCCCCATCCCCAAATCCCATCCTCATCCCCATCCCGTCTCATCCTATCCCCATTCCTCATTCCCCGTCCCCATTCCCTGTTCCCCATTCCTCGTTCCTCATCCCCATTCCCCATTCCCCATTCCTCATTCCCCGTCCCCATTCCCCATCCCCATCTACAACCCCATCCTATCCCGCTCAGATGCAGGAGCCGTGGTGAGGTCAAGTGCAAGGAGAGGTTCATCCCTGCCCCTGGCCGGGCATCCCATGGGCTTTTTTGGGTTTTGGTTTTGGTTTTTTGGGTTTGTTTTCCCCACTGCTCTGCCCCCGCTGCAGGAGTTGCTGGGATCGATGCCGAGCTTTCCCGGCACAGCCAATGATTGCATTAGGGTTTTGTGCCGTCTCCTTCGCACCTCTGACCCCGCGCCCTCTGGCACCACTCGGCATCCGTGCGAGCATCCGAAATACCCAAAATCGCTAAATATGAACTGGGGTGGCAGACGCTGCTCCCGGGAACTGCAGCTGATGGGGCTGGCTCTGCCCCCCAACACGGCCAGGCTCTGCACCCCCCATGCTGGGCTCTGCACCCCCCCATGCCAGGCTCTGCCCCCCATGCCCTCGTGAAGTCATTAATGAGGGACTTGCGCGGCTCATGAGGATCCCTGTGCCTGGGCGAGCGGTTGCTCTTAATCTGCAGCTTTGATCCCGTGGCTGCAGCGAGGCGGGGGCGCCTTTCAAGCTGGTCTGTGTGATGGAGAATGGGGCTGTGAAGCGAGTAACTCCGTTTGGGCAGAAGGGCTGTGCTGCCCCTGAAATATTAGGTGGGGATGTGTGATTTTTTTTCCCCTCTTTTTTGGAGCGGCAAAATCACCCCCTGGTTTTCGGAGGTGCAGGGGGGAGCTGGAGTTGGGGGGTATCTGGATTTAGGAGGGAACTGCAGGGGACCCCAGGCAGGACGGGGTCACTGTGTGGTGTGGGGCTTTGCCAGGCTGGGATGGATGCAGCTCCTGCATCCTTGGGAGGGCTCCACACCAGGGCTGTTTGCTGCAGGGCAGGGAAAAGTGGCATTTTGGGCAGGAAAGCGGAGGTGCAGGGGGGAGCTGGAGTTGGGGGGTATCTGGATTTAGGAGGGAACTGCAGGGGACCCCAGGCAGGACGGGGTCACTGTGTGGTGTGGGGCTTTGCCAGGCTGGGATGGATGCAGCTCCTGCATCCTTGGGAGGGCTCCACACCAGGGCTGTTTGCTGCAGGGCAGGGAAAAGTGGCATTTTGGGCAGGAAAGGCAGTAACAGCATGGCTGTTTTCCGTGCTCCAATGCTCAGGGATGTAGGGGTACGGAGGTGAAATCCTTGGCAGTGTCTGAGGTGAGGACGGGCGGGATGCGGGTGGTACCCAAGGATGCTTCTGAGGGGCTGCGTTTCCACCATCGCTTCTGCTCGCTTCAAGATTTTGGGGATTGCCAGCAGTGACTGATTTGAGCGGGTCCTGTCGCAGTGCCCAGACCCTCCCGAAATATTCGCATGTGATCCGAGACCGGCGCTGGGCTCCGTTTTGGAGCTGCCGGG